>NC_086235.1:1165000-1207500 GCF_036321145.2 Pelmatolapia mariae | reverse complement strand
ACGCACACACACATTGATGAACTGATGAAACTGAGGGGCTTAAATACTCAGGCTGAATAATGAGCGATGGGCAGGTGAGTAAAAAGCTGGACTCAATCTGACAAATGATAAATGAGAAGATGACTAGAACATAATGGAAACAGACTAGGGCTAACACAATAAAGCAGGAAGTGGAACATACGGAAAAAAGACATTGAACATAAACTGGAAATACTGGGTCAACGACCCGGGAACGCTGACACACAGTAGCTCATTATTTCTTACATAAATGATTAACTGCATCCCTGTAGACCAACATGCTCATCACATAAAAACCTAACAACAAATAATCAGTTCTAATGATAATTCCTGTGTAAATATGTAGTATCTCAGATTTTTACAAAAACATGTTGTGTTTATTTCTTAAATCAAAAACGGTGGAAGTGACTTCGATGCCACCGTCATGGCTCTGACTGTCCTCTGCATTCGATTAGTTCAACAAGGCAGTAACAAAACTCACCTGTCTGTAGAATATTGATGCATATCAATAAAAAATAACAGTTTGCTATAAAGAATCTTTGGCATTTCTGCTATAATGATATTTCTAATAAATGAACTGTGGAATCATGAATCCTGCCTTTTACACTCAGCCAAACCAGCATGTGTTCATTTCTCTGACACCTGTACTGAAGGGGCAGGTCAGAGGAAACCAGCTGCTTTGTTCTCAGCTTTCTGCAACTTACACATATTTATTTCAGTTGTTTGATCAAATCACTGAACAATAATCTAAATGTGACAAAACAAGTGTTTCCATCACTCTATTATAATTCATTTTCTACAGAGCTTTACAACGGCCATGCTCCTGTCCATTATTAATAATATTACATTTATATGACGGTTCTAATTTATTACCATTTTATTTTCTCAATTTTCAATTAATTGTAATTCAACATTTAAAATATTGTTTAATTTAACAGGATTTAGTGCGGATGAATAAATCATGGAATCATCTGAAAGTAGGACGATGGTGGATTCCTCCAACGCAAAAGCGCTTTGAGGGCCTCGAAAAGCGCTATATAAATGCAATCCATTATTATTATTAAAAGTAAAATCATTTGTAAAAACAGAAAATAAAAGTGGCCCTGGGATACTCCCCTGAGGCACACCACAACAAATGTTACAGTAAACCCTCTATTGGTTAAATAACTGTTAATCCATCCAATGGCAGAGCTTTAAAAAACATAACAAACTAGAAAGTGCATTTTCTGAAGAAACTGCAGTGTGAATGCTTGAATCTGAATGTATGCACTGAAATGAATTAATTGCTGAATTTAAGTTAAAAATTTTGAATGACATGAAAAATACAGAAATTGTCGCCTGAAAACAAAAGTGCTGAACTGCTAAAAGCTAAAATCCACAGAGAAGAAGTTGGAAAATAGCTGAAAGGTTTTTCAATAAAAATGAGAAAGGAAAATTCAGAGTCAAAAAACCTCTGAATGAATATTAAAAGTTCATATGCGTTGAATAACTGAATGACTAAAATGTGAACCCTCCACTTGGATCCACACAGTTTAAAAAGTTTGTATCTATGAGCTTTGAAAGACACGGTGTTGGAAAGAGAAGAACGATGGCGACGTTTTGAGGGTAAAATGATGGCTGTAGAGCAAACACTGTGGACACAGCAGCAGTTGAAAGAGAAGTGTTTAAGATGAATCTTGGCACAGTGAGAGACAGAGCTCGTTAGGCAGGCAGGTGTGAGCCTGGTTGCTATAGTGACTGCACCCAATGGCTCAGTACACACGCACACAGACATGCACCTCACTTTTGCTGCTTAAAATGAACAGAAAAGTCAGCCCGAAACAAATCGCTCCCAAATGAAAAGTACAGGTCCTATTGACAAAATTCTTTCACCGTGAGCGCCAGCAATGTCTAGTCTACCTAATTCTCAGTTTTCATGCTTGTGGAGTTTATTATATGGACGTGGTGACAGTGTAAAGACAGCCTGTACTTCTGGTTTTCAAACGAACCTTCTGAGCCATTTTAACATTAGAGTCTATGGAGGAGTTGGAGGGAGTAGGCTGTGCATTGGTGACATTTATGAAAGAACCATAACACCTAGTACAATAGTAAACACATTGGATGAAAGAGGACAGCGATGGCTACGTTTTGAGGGTAAAATCATACCTGTAGACCAAACACCGTGGACACAGCAGCAGTTTTAAAAAATATTTTAAGATTAATTTTCGACCTGCTTCCACTCTAGCAGTTGAGCTGTCTCACTCTAGCGGCAACATTCCGTCCCATACAGACCCATTATAAACTCTGAAACGGCTGAAAAAACATCATGAAACTTAAACTGGAACTGAAGAAAAAGTATAATAGATATTGAAAAGATAAATACAAGTTGAATAGTTGAATGTCTTGTCTTCGTTTTAAAGTTTGAATGGTGGCTCTATGTCAACGTATGTGGAAGTAGTAGGAGTTTAAAAATGAGTAAGTTGAATGAGGATTTGAAGGGTCTCCCCATTGAAATACATGGGAAATTTTTGTTGAAAAAAGTTGAATAAAATTAAAAATATAAATGTTAAAAATGAGACAAATAGAAGCAGTCTTGTCCAAAAGAAGAGGAATCTAACGGTGTTTGAATGGTTTTTCTAAGTTGAACGGTTTTGAAGGAGTAGGAGTACAAAAAACGTACGGAATCTATAATAATAATAATAAAATAGAATAAAGATTACAACAACAATACTGTGAATGCTTTTACAAGCATTCACACTAATTAATTTGTCCAATAAGATTTCATGACCAAGTACATAAAGAGCTGTTCAAACAGTCTTTTTATCTGCAGTACGTCTTATCCAGTCATCAGTTATCTGAGCCAAAGCTGTAGTTGTGGAGTGTTCGTTACATATGTGTGCTGATAAACAGGATTTAATTCATTAGTATTAAAGTACACACTGATTTGTTCATAGATGAATCGTAGAGCAGGTAAAATACTCATCGGTCTCCTTATTATTCTTCAAGAGTGGGTTTAAGTTTAGATCCAACCAGAAGGACAGATTCATTTTTCTAAACTTAAGTTAATTATAGTTAATTATAGGCAGCTACTATCTGTAATAACTTCACCTGGAGGTTATCAGCACCTGATGGTTTTTCTCTCATTAATTTGAACAGATTTTTAGTTGTATTTAAACTAACTCTGTCAAATTTGCATGTGCATGACATATTTCTAATTATATGTATTATTGTATTGTTTAAATCATTTTCATGTTGTAGATCCATCGCTTTTCTTAGAGTACAAACCTTATCCTTAAAATAGACACTCTGATATCAGGAAGGATACGTTTACTTCTACTAATGATGGGATTGATTTAACTTTCAGGCCCATAGTTGAGTTCAGTTCTTTTATTATTAGATTTTGGCTCATTAATCTTATTTTTGTAATAAGTTCTTTTCCTGGATGTATTTAATTTAGTAACATAATTTTTTAATTTTCTGTTTCTGTTGTATTTTATATCATCTTAAAGTTCAGAGTCTGTCCAAGGAGCAGCCACAGTCCTCACAGTTACTCGTTTATCCATGATTGTCACGGCCTGCTGGATCAGCAAGGCGCTGATCGTCATGTTCCTGTCTCTCTCTCTCTCCTGTTTTGCCAGGGAGGAACTCATGGTGGGTTCACGCCCTCGGCCACGCCTCCCTGTATTGGAAACACCTGGACCTCATCGTGACCAGCTGGTATTTAAGAGGGAAGAGGTCTGCTGTTCAGCGCTGGATCGTTGTTAAGCATTCGTCAGTAACAAGTTGAAGCTAAAGATTCTCGTGCCAGATATTAACGTGTGTTTCTGTGCCTGGATTCCCCGGATCAATCCCCGTGTTTCCCCGTGTGGCGAGTGGACGGAGCGACCGGTCACTAGTGGAGAGAGAGGTCGGAGTGGAGCGTGTGTGTTATTCCCCTTTTATCCCCGGAACCCTGGAAGCCTGCCCTTCTCACGTCTTGTATATATAGCACTATTCCCGCACAGCCTGTAAATACACTTGGTAAAGAAACTGTGAAAAAACTTTGTTAACTCGCAACTCAGGAGTCCTGCGTGTGGATCCTCCTAGAACAACCCGTGACATGATCGGCATTATCAAACTATCTCTAAGGCTTTCTCAGGATCTCCCCCAAATAATATCCTAGACCAATAAACATGTTTAAATTCTTCACATATTCATTGTCACTAAACTGTTTAAATGTCCTGTTTACAGTTATGTTTTCTCAGTTTAGGACCTTTGGTTTTCCTACTGACTGAAACTGAGTTGTGATCACTTAAACCTGCAGGTGTTGAGTCTGCTGTTGAACATAGATCTACTGCATTATAGGCAATTAAACCAATATATGGAACCATCTTAGTACCATTAGAATATAAGAAACGTTTGTAGATTTGGTAACAACTTGTTACAAATTGCATATATTTGATAATGGCAGCAACTTATCTTTAAACAACCAATTATTCAATCAGAGCCAATCAATGTTTATGTCACAAACTTTGTCTAACATTCAACAAATCTGACCTAAGCAGATCTAACTGGGAGCATTAGGAGGTCTATAACAAACACCAATAAGAACAGACCTAACATTGGTAACTGCACTTATAGCCATAACACATGTATATACCACTACCTCTGCACTGCAGTACTTACAGTAATCTGTATTTATTTATTCTACTCTTTTTTTATAAAGTTTATTTCATTTTCTCTAAGTGTTACTTTTCTACGTGTAATAGTGAGGGCATACTGATGTATCATCGTTACCTATATATGATAAATAAAAACATGAACTTGATACTGAACCCAGACAGACCTGCGGGGCTGGAGCTCCAGAAACAGGATACGTAGATGGAAAAGCCTCCGAAGTCCAAACACACGGCTGGATGTTCTGAGCTAACAGCGGCTGCAGGACTGAGACGGAAAATTCAGTTTGTAGTGAACAAAAAAACAAGTCTTTGTACAAACACAGTAAATGTCAGCAAGTGATACACGACAGCTTTAAAATCAAACAATGAGCTTCTGTACATGTGAAAAATGAGCAACAGTCACGACCTCGGCCCTTCGCAACACTAAATACTAATGGCAGCCTCTTATCTGGGGGGCTGGGGGTGGGGGGGTGTCCTCTGAGACTGACGAATATTATAAACAAAAAGAAGAAGAAGAAGAAGAAGAGAGGGTCTGCCAAAGCCCCACTCTGCAATCTCCAATCTATCTTTAACTGAACAAAAACAGATGGTTTCCACTTCAAAACACATGGAAGGATGGACAGAGGGACACAAGGATGGACAGAGGGACACAAGGACAGATGGAGGGACACAAGGATGGACAGAGGGACACAAGGATGGACAGAGGGACACAAGGACAGATGGAGGGACACAAGGATGGACAGAGGGACACAAGGACAGATGGAGGGACACAAGGATGGACGGGAGGACGGACAGATAGATGGATGATGGAAAATGTTTGTAGATAAGAATCATATAAATATACAGCAGCAGCAGCAGAGGATGGAGTGAAGAGTAATGAAGTGAACAGACAGAGAGCAGCAGTGAAAGTAACAGATATGTAAACTAATGTGGTCGTATTTACACCACAGGTGCCCGGAGAGGACAAACAGAACTGCACTTTAATCCCTCATTTCATAAGGAGGACACGTGGTCATCGTCAACATCCCGCAGGAAGGTCTCACCTCCCAAAATCACAAACAGAGGCGGCAGCTCCGCCTCCTTCAGACGAGGCCTTCAAAAACGACCGACATCCAGACTTGTTGTTCCGGAGCAACATTGGCTTTTTGCTTCTTCTACCCCTGAGACAAACAGAGCCTGTGAGCAGCGCTTCATTAGCTGCATGTAATTAAAGAGATTCATGGATGAGGACCATTTTAATCATGTTGCCAGAACAGTCTGAAACATTTACGTGGTTCTAGGTTTACCTAAAAGGCTAAAGCTAAGCTACAACATGGGTAAGTGCAGAAATGAACAAGTAAATAAAGCACAGAGCTGATGTTAAATAATGTAGCATGATGATGTCCAACAGCCAGCTCTGAGCTGTGCACTGACCTGCATGCATTCTGTTCATGTCGATGGTGCAGCCTCTTTTCTTTAAGCCAAATACACACTTTTACTAAACCTGCAACACAACGCCAGCCTTCAGTGTTTTCCAAGAACAGCCTCTCTGATTGGTCACCTGTGGCCCACAAAATCCACACCTTTTCTGTTGCCAGCAGGTGGAGCTGTGCCCGATATGCATCAACTGACTGTGAGGCCAGAAAAAACAGGATGCAGCAGCTAAATCAACCCCCAGGTAAGAGTGACTCATCAAACCAACCCAAAGCCAAAGTTCAGTGACTCTTTCTGCTTGATGATGACTGAAACTCTAAAACACCCTTCGAGACCAACAACATGATTGTGTTTATGTTAATCAGCAGACATTAGCTTGCTGTTTGGCTGACCTCCATCCTGAAGATCTTTCATCACCACACCAACCAGAAACCCACCCAACATCAGCCCAGCTGTTCACCCTGGCGGTATCCACTGCGCCCGTTTTGAAACAGAAGGAAATGTCAGAGCTTCCAGCACAAACTGCACGCCGGAGATCATCTTTTAGCAGAAGTCGTTCAGACGACCCACCGCTGGCTGGATTTAGGTGTCATTACAGTGTGGGCCTGAGAGCCGCGTGATAGTGTTTTGCTCTTATTTTGGTCCACGGCGGACTAAGTTGTATTTGCTAGAAAGGACTCAGGTTCTTTTGTTGTGTGCCTGCTGATAACTGTGACTCTGTCATCCCGGCACCACACCTTCAACCCTCACCCAAATACAATCATCACTGGATTTTGAGAGTTTTAACAATCACATTTCAGACAAAACAAAAAGAGTTTGTTCCAAGTTTTGCATTTCCATGTTATAAAACATCACGCCTGTATTACTCTGAAGTGCTATTTTGCTCCTCTGGATGTTTTTGGGTGAGACAGAAAAGTTAATGTTACAGCGATCCTTTAAAACTCAGGAGAACTTTAAAAACTACAGAGTGAAAAATGAAGGAATAAACCTGCAGTCATGACTGTGTGTGTGTGTGTGTGTGTGTGTGTGTGTGTGTGTGTGTGTGTGTGTGTGTGTGTGTGTGTGTGTGTGTGTGTGTGTGATGGAAGTGTACAGGTCCCGGGGGAGACTGAGTCACTTCTCTCTGGCTGACCCGTCGGTGTTCGCTTCAGGTCTGGGAAACTCATCGGAAGCGGCGGCCGCTGCAGACAAAAGGCTTCATCCAGATCACACACACATAGTCCCGTTTCCATCACTACAGAGGACATCACACTTTCATTTCCTGCACACTTAACCCCAACATTACACTCTTAAATTTAATGATTTAACTTCAGGGGACTCGACCCTGCTGGGAGACTGTGTGGACCAGTCCCCAGAATACCAGGATGGTCAGGAAGCAGAGAGAGGAAGGAAGAGGGAGATGGAAAAACAAGAAACAAAAAATGTTAAAAAGTAAAAAATCACTGAAGACTGAAACGTTAAACAGGTTGAGTCTGTGTAACCACGTGTTTCTCCTTCTTAGTTCACCCCAAAATCTATGAGCACAATTCCAAAAAGGTTTGGAGAGGATGTACAGTGTAAATTTAGAAAATATATGAAATGCTTGAACCGAGAAAATTTAGCACTTTGACGGCAGCAATGCATCTGTAAAAAGTTCAGTGGGGCAGCAAAGGCTGGAAATGTAAGTGACACCAAAAGAAAAAACATTTAACAGCTGATCAGGTCATTTGGCATCAGGTCAGTCACATGATCGGGTCTAAAAAGAGCATTTACAAAGTGATGATCAACGTTTAAACACCTGATTTGCTCTCTGTGCTTGATTGTGAATAATTTAGGAGATTCTCTTCAAATCCGGCCTTCGGTTGAAAACAAGAAACTCATTTTTTGGAGCTCACACTTGTCAAAAACATTTCAGCAGCAGCAGCTCTTCGCCCTCAATCCCAGGGCCTACAGCAGCCTGTAATCCTACAGCAGTGGAGGGCGGCATGTCACAGATTATATCCCACGCTACAGACTGCTTGTGTCTCCGTCACGTTTCCTGTGTGGAAACATTATTGAGGTGCAGCTGCGTGTCGCCAAACAAAGCCGAACCTCCTGTTTGAACAGCTCAGCTGTGAAAGAGTCGAGCATCTCCAACGCCTGCACAAACAGCCCGCCGGTGTGTGCGTGCTCGTGTGCACGCCGCTGCCATCTTATATAACGCTGTCCAGCACACACATATCAGCACTGCACACACACACCTGTGCAGACCGGCGCCGTGAGGGGGTTCTTACCCAGCAGGTGACCTGGATCCTCACCTGCTGCTGAGGTCACAGTTTCACTTGAGACTACGGTTGTAGCTGTTAGCTGTCTGCTAGCTTCGCCTGAACTGGACCTCTGGACCGTCTGTGTGCTGTTGGAGCATTTTTAATGACATCATGTGACCAATAACATGGCTGCTGTGAGGTCGCTGTAGTAACAGACAGGTTCACAGCTTTGTGCTGAAGTAGAATAACTTCCTGTCTGTATTAAGCACATCGCAGCACCACAAGCCGCATCCTTGATTTTGATTTGAGGATTCAGACAGCAGAGGATATCCCACCACGTGCACACAGTGGAAGTGGGCAGCTCTCTGAGCTTGTCCACAGCTATAATGAAATCGCTTTGAGCCTGTCGGACTGGTGACGTGGTGCGGACGTGGGCTGGTCCTAAATCTGTGACGCCGTTTAAATTCTTGTCCAAATCTCCAGTTTGTCAGTTACAGACAAGCCTTCCACACAGTGACTGCAGCTCATATTTCCTGTGTTACAGCACAAACACTTCAGTAAACATCTGCACCGGAGCGTCCAGATGTTTCATCCTTTTATTTCCATACCTGGGGAATGTTTCACGCATGAATTTAATTTGGAGGTTGGTTTTATTTCACCGCATTACCATCGACCTGAAACGATCCGCGCTCAAGTGAAAACCACAGATTTCAGCACGTTTCCTTCGCCGGTGAGAGGCCTCGCCGTTCCTCCGGAAACACGCTCAGCTGATCTCAGAGCGCTCCAACATGGCCGCCTCAGCGGTCTGCGGCGTGTTTACTGACTGTAAATTACTGTGATGACAGCCTTCGACGTCGCCAGCGGCAAAAATGTCTCACTGTTTATAGCTCAGTGTTTTTACCGCTGTCAGCTGTTAACACCTGCACACCTGTGTGTGTGTGTGTGTGTGTGTGTGTGTGCGTGCGTGCATGTGTGTGTAACAACGATCCTGCAGCAGCAGTGTGTGCCCACAGGAAGAGAGTGTGTGTCTGCGGTGACAGCTTGACCCAGAGAAACCAGCACAGTGTAAACACACTAAGTCTTGTGTGTGTGTGTGTGTGTGTGTGTGTGTGTGTAAGTGTGTGTGTGTGTGTGTGTGTGTGTGTGTGTGTATTTATTTAACTTCCCTTGGAGGCGGGAGTTGTTGACAGTTAGGACTTATAGCTGACCAATTAGGGAGGCCCTCAGGTCTCGTGGCAGCCAATTAGAGACCCCAGCTGATTTATGTACCAGAGCATACCTGTCCTCACGTCTTCACCTCGGCCAATGACTGCAGCCCGTGTGTGTGTGTGTGTGTGTGTGTGTGTGTGTGTGTGTGTGTGTGTGTGTGTGTGTGTGTGTGTGTGTGTGTGTGTGTGTGTGTACGGGTTCGTACTATCCTGGTGGGGACCAAAATCTGACTTTTACTATCCTGGTGGGGACTTTCTGCACCGTGGGGACCAAAATCCAGGTCCCCTCGGGGTTGAAAGCAATTTTCACACTCAAAATGCGGTTTTACTGTCAGGGTTACAATTAGGTTATGGTTAGGTTTAGGGTAAGGGTTAGGGTTAGGCATTCATTTTTAATGGTTAGGGTTAGGGTAAGGGGCTAGGGAAAGCATTATGTCAATGGGATGTCCCCACGAGGATAGCAAACCAGACTGTGTGTGTGTGTGTGTGTGTGTGTGTGTTTCAGGCCTTCTGAGGACCCGGAGCCTGAATCACACATAAACTTTTTCCTGTTTAGAGCACACCCACCCACGACACGCCAGCATTCCTGTGTGTGTGTGTTTACATCACTTCCTGTTCTTATGTGTGTCTGCATTTGCAACATCCTGTCTAAAAGTTTCAAATTAAAAAAGTCAATCCAAACTTCCAAACTGCTGTAATCACAGCATTCATCATAGATCAGAGAGGAGGAGCTGTGACATCAGTGCTGCAGGGAGTGACTATCGAGGAACTCACCTGTACAGGTGTACCAGGTACACTGACCCCACTGATCCCGCCCACAAACATGTGTCGATCCTTTAAAATGCATCTACAGCAAAGATGATGAAACACAGCTTCCATCAGAATATTAGTCATTAATAAAGCCTCATCAGCCTCTGTTTGATGAATTATTGTGCACATTAATCTCTTTAAAACCAGTACGTCCAGACAGGATGTGACGGCGGGAGCTCGGGTGGTTTTCTCCTCTTCTCCGTCTGCTCCACCTTTCTGCAAACCGTCTGCTTGTGTTTCCTCTGCTCCATTCAAGCTTCATAGCTGAAGCTGACGCTTTCATGTCAGGGGTGATTAGTGAAAAGGAGAGCACATCTTAGAGGTTTAAACACACACGGGCTGCATTTATTCATTTTCTTTTACTGGCTGTAAATTATGGATGAATGAGCGGCTGCTGTGAGCTGTGTGGCGGCTGGAGGAGAAAATGTGAGGCGCTCAGAGTGAATTTTGTTTTCTTTGATTCCTGCAAACTGTAACTGAAATTCTCGTTTCTTGGCAGCCATTTTTCTTATGGGCATTCTGGGGATTCCCTCCTTTATTCCAGAGCAGACGTCGTCCAGGAGGAAACACATGACCTCCTCCGTCTGCACTCTGACGACCTCGTGTGAATCTGAAATTCAGCCTCCACATCTGCCTCTCATTACGTGCGTTAACAGGGAATAAACAAAGTGAGTGATTCACCGAGCAAAGCCCAGAGATGATCAGTAACACAGCTGATGCACAACAGCCAGCGCTGCCGGAGGAGGAGACTCAAAGTTTTCCACTATGAGTTCACTCCATTCCCACTGCAGGAACGTCACAGGTGAGGAAAGCTTTATGTTAAACCTGACAGGAAATCTTTTCTTTATAGACTACCAACCAGTAAAACCATTAAAAATCACTAAAAACCAGCAGTGACCTGCATCATCCCAACTCTCCACCTTCAGTTGGAGCTGCAGAGCTTCTCTGTGTTTCCATCATCACATCTGCACCTCTGTCAAAGGCCTTCGTCCCTCAGCTGCACGTTCATTATTCACAGTGACACCGCAGACGCTGATGAATACTCGAGCGTGCTGCGACACAGAGCTCCACCCTGCTGCACCATCACCACTAAACGACAGGCGTGGGAGAACTCGAGCGATGCATCTCTCTCTGGGTCAGGTGGTTTTTAGCTTTGCCTCAGTTTCCTGGATGATTTGTTGTGTTGGGGTTTAATACAACAACACTGTAGTCACACAGCTTCAGTATCAGCACCATCACTGTGCTGCATGTCCACAGATCTCCACAGAACAACGTCCCTGACATCCAGGTGAGAGAACTGAACTGTGAGGTCATCTTGTTTTACGCTGCAGGTCACGGTGACCCGGACAGTCATCTTCTCTCTGATATCAAACACGTCTCTTCCTCTATAGGTCTGTAATTCTTTTATTCATCCCCACAAACCCGACCTGAAAAAACTCATCACTAACATGTCTTCCAAAATGAAGCAGCAGCAGTTTAGGGCCAAATCTCCGAGATTTGCTTCGATATATAACTGTGATCCTCCAACTAAGAAGAAAGTTCAACAGACCTTGAACATGTCTTTCATGTGTTTATACTCACTATGAAGCCAAATGGTCACCTGACAGTTAATGACATCACTCCCATCCTCAAAACACTGGAGACCTGTTGGGTCAGCTTAGGACTGGAGACTGGTTGGCGAATGCCTAGCAACCGCTGGTTGCTACGGACCAATGGTATTCCCTGACCTGTTGAGGAGATTGCATTGGTGCTGGACCGAACCCTCGTTGCAGTCAACCATAGTTTGTGTAGAAGACTTGACTGCAAACACTCATGTTCAGGGTAATGCGTGACCTTTACTTTGAAGGCCAGTTCTCTCCATTTCCAGTTTGCGTAGCATTTTTTCAAGTTTTACTCCCAGTTGGTGAGTGTTTGAAAATAAGTATAACTTCAGGTGTCTGCAGGACACCAAACATTTATTAAGATGTTTTCTGTGCAGCTCAGTCTTTCCACCCAGTTACAGACGCATGTTTCTGCGGAGGAGGATGCTGCGTGGTCTCTAGGCCTGTGTTACTGACACCTCACTGATGACTGGTTGGGACCTACACATTGTAACACAGTGGGAACCTTTGCAGTTTGTACTAGAACCTTTGCACTGGTTCTGTAGGAGACACCGTGAGCAAACGTGCTTCCCTGGTTTTGGAAAATGTCAGAGGAACTTGTTGCAGATGGAAGCAGTTTGTTTTTTAACAAAGGTGTATTTAAACCTAAACTGAGTCTGCCATGTAGGCTAACTGTAACTTTAATGCTTGAACCTAACCAAGCAGCTTCACACAGTCACACAGAGAAGTTAAAATGAACAAAACAATGATGCAACTCTTCGGGTTAACCGTCGTGGGATTCTGACTCCTGCCATCCCAAATTCACACCCTGTCCAGCTGTTATAAATCAGCTTTAGACAAAACCAGTTTTGTGTGAGGTTGTAAACAAGTTTGTGTAGAGCTGGAGGTTTTAACATGGGAGTCTATGGGGACTGACTTTAGTGGATATTAGAGGGAATTCAGTTTTTGGCTCCTCAGCTTCATTCTTCAGCCCCAGAGGTGGACGCTTGCCTGAAACAGAGCTTTATTCCTCGGAGCCTGTGGTGTTTGTCCGGGCACTAACAGGCCACACCTCCCCTCTGAACATGTGACAGACAGCCGTCAATAAAAGTGCGTCATGCTCAGCGTGACTGAGCGTCCTGTGGTGACGAACAACATGTTCGGACTCTTAACGAGAACAAACACAGAGCAGAAACAAACACAAGAACAAAGACACAGAAACCATGGAGGGATTCTCTCATCCGTCCACACCCGCAGCCTGACATTCTCCTCTGTCCAGACACAGCTGCACTCACACACACACACACACACACACACACACACACACACACACACACACACACACACACAGCTTTAGATAGCATCACGCCCCTAATTTCCCATGGTGCATTGTAAACAGAACACGCCCGTCCGCCTGTGGCAGAACTTCAGACAGCACACACACTCATCCAAACACTGACATATACACACACACACACACACACACAGCTGAAGCTCATCCAGACGTTGCTTCCTCATGCAAAGGCTCATGGGAACCACAAAGTGTTTGGAGCGTGACAGTCTGGAGTCTGGTGACTGACCTTAAAGGACCAGCCTGATGTCGGAGGTGTTCAGCCCACCACAGTCCACATCTGTGATCCTGAAAGCTAAAATGAAGTGAGAGGAGAAGAAGATAGCACCAGCCTGCAGAGCCTGTGACCCCCGAGTGAGTCTGCAGCAAAAATAACAACACAGTCAGAAACTGACTTTCAATTTCAGTGTTTGTGATTCTGTGACAGCAAAGACAACACAACATGATCTGGATCCATGCTGTCCATTATCCACATATCTGACTGATATAAACTGCACAGCTGCAAATGCTGCATAGACAATCATTCTGTACAATACGATAATTATAATTCTACAACTGTTTATAACTGTTTATAACTGTTTATTAATGCTCACAATTGTAAATCTACAATCTGTACAGTTTCATATGTACAACCTGTTCATAGCTTGTAGACTCACTACAGCCTGTACATACTTATAGTTATAGCATATTCATAACACACCTTCATACCGTGTACATTGTAACACACCTATAATAGAGCCATATTCTGTAATATATCTATATTATTGCTGCAGCACTTTCTGGGTGGATGCAAACTGCATTTCGTTGCTTTGTACTTGTGACATGTGCAATGACAATAAAGTTGAATTCTGTTCTATTCGATTCTATTCTATTCTATTCTATTCCAGCTTTTCACTGAGCTACTACACACCGCTGTTTCAGGGAGAAAACTACCATTACCCAAATAATGAACCAGATTCAGAGCATTAGGAGCCTCACACAAATATCCTGCAAATATTCCTTTTGTTTGCCTGATTGTGAACATCAGACGTCCTCACACAGGTGAGTCGTTAGCTATGCAGCAGGGCTGCAACGTGCTGCAGGTGCACAGTTTGGTGGCTTTGCAAGTGCCTTTGTTGTGGTGATGAAGAGGAGCAAAAGTGTGAAAAGATTCATCCCTACCTGACCATCTGTCACTGCTTTATTCAGTGAGAGGCTGCGTGACACATTATCTATTGTTAGAAACCATTTGTACGGGTCTGACTGAGCCACCTGTGGCTGAAGAAGAAAACATGATACTGAGAAGGTTTTACACATCGCTGTGGCAACGCTGTGGCATCGCTGTGGCAACGCTGTGGCATCGCTGTGGCTATTTATTAAAGTTCATAATTGAAGTTTATAATTAAAACAGTTACATTGACAGTAAAAAGGCTCCACTTTTTCAGAGAGATGACTGTCCAATAATCACAGCATTGATTCATCAAAAGAACAAAAATCTTGTGTGTAATAAAGGTTATATAGTTCGTATCCCCCATATCTGTACATGTGTTTATACCATTAACAACGTAGGTCAAAATACATAATATAAATCTCTTTAGCAGGTTTATTCAACATCACACTGAGCCAGTGATCGCTGTTTTATCCACGATTCTCAGTGTGCTGTGGAGCCTGAAAATTCTTCTGCTACATAAGCGACCTGCACACATCCTCTGTGAAGTCAGTGTTACCTTACAGTATGGAGCATCCCAAGAGGACCACAGTTTGGGACATTATAGAGAAAACTGAATGGAATATACAGACAGATGAATGATTTCTAGAGTTTTTTTAGCCTTTAAAAGCAACAAAAATGTCTAACACAGTGAACATGAGTGAGTCGTGTGAACTCGGTTGACACCATAATACAATAGGCCGTTGGAATAGGAAACAATGGAGGCTGTAACATTTAATATTTAGCAGCTGCGAGTCCCATCAGAGAGCGTCCTGTGTTTTATCAGCCTGACCAGCCTGTCAGACCACGCTGAGGGCACGACAGGCCCGCAGCGACGCGTAAAAAGTCATTTTCTGGTTGTTGAAACAAAGACAGACGCAGCAGCATCAGTCAGCAGAAAGAGCCTTCAGTCATTATACACTCACCCCAAAGCACCATATCTGAACAGGGAGGTCAAAGGTCAGTGGTTCAGGGCCTTGCTCAGTGACATTTCAGCAGCATAAAGGTGTGAGGGGAAATCAGGGAAATCATCTGACGTTCAGAGGCACGGTGACAGCCAAGAGACAGAGGAATACAATCCTTTCTTCTGTCTCTGCTGACCTGCAGCTCCGACTTCTGTTAATTAAGCACCGAGCAGCCGTATCATTGGTCAGATAATGTCGTGTTTACTCAGTGGTTAGTGTTTGAGGTCAAAACATGGGGAACCTGCAGGCCCACAGCAATTCTTAAACATTTATTTACCTTTGAGGAAAAAACACAGCAGGAATAATCACATACGATGCATGCTGGTTAGACTGGTGACCGGTCCAGCTGTGGCCTGCCTCTCATCTATGCATGTGTATGTGTCACATGGTGATACATTCAGGTGCAGTTGGATTTAATCACAGGGAACATCTCGGGCCCTCCCAGGTGTGGAGGCCTCTCTCCCCCCACCACACTCCCTGCTGCTGTCAGTGCATTGGTGGTTCTCGTTGTCCGGGGCTGAGCGCTCAGTTTTGAACCGGCTCAGTCCTGGTGGCTGCTTGGCGGTACCTGACGCCCGTGGCTCGGTCGGCCCCTTCCAGAGGGTGGAGGGCCCTCGGCCTCTGGGCTCTGGTGCAGCTGGCTGCCGGCGAGGCCTGCGGGCTCGTCTCTGCAGTCCCCTACAGCCTCTGCATCGTGGCTGCTGGGTGACCCCCCATCTGGGCCCGGTGGTCCGCTTTGGGCTCTCGCACTCTGGGGCCTGGATCTCCTCCATGCCTGCTTCATGCCCTGGGGGACGGGGTTATGGCTCCCCACACCCTCTAGCAGAGCCTTAAGTGGAGAAACCTTTTGAATAGAAGCGCGCTGATCCACACACGATCTGATATTGTTGTGTTGGTGTTGTTCCCAGATCATCATACTAAATGTTCTTCCAGGATCAACATAGCAAGTGACCAATCAGAATGTTGTGACGTCATACTTTTGCGACTTCGGGAAAACAAACTGTAAAACAAAAAACTGTTCTTAAGCTGCGAGAAACCGCCTCTGTCCGCCGACCCTGACCCTGACCCTGACCCTAACCCTTTAATAAACGGTAAGCAGAATTGATATGGTCCTTGCAACATTGGAATTTCATAAATGCACGAATGGCTTGGCGCGCAAAAGAATAACGTCACAACAATGTGATTGGTCACTTGCAATGTTGAACCTGGAACAACATTTTCATGATGATCTGGGAACAACACCAACACGACGATATCAGATCATCCCTGATCCACACAGGTGTACACATGGGTGTGCACAGAGACACACTATATCTTCCTTGACTGATGTGCACACCATGCACTGTCGGTCTTGTGTGCTAATTTATTATTTTTCACTGTCCCTCTTCCCCTCTGTTTTTCCCTCCCTCTCCTTTTCTTGAACGTCTCTTGTCTACATCTCTCCCTTTCCTATCATTTACCCAGTCATATCTGTTCCTTAAATAAAATATATACTAAAGAAATAAAATTAAATAAAATTAAATAATAAAGCTCAGTCAAATGGACCAGTAGAGCAACAGGTCCACTCAGGAGAGTAAATCCCTTCAGACAATAGTTCTGATGGCTACAGTTTGAACGGTACGAGCAAAATTAAATAAAAAAATCACAGCTGTGCAATATAAGAGAACACACCTGTGAGAGTTTTCACTGATCATCGTTTTGATTCTCATCCTTCAGAAATGGAACCTGGGACAGTTTCATCTGGTTACCACCAAAAACCAAACTGGTTGGTGGTAACCATGGCAATAAAAGTGAAATTAAATTGACCGTATTACTGCCGTTAGTGTGATGATGACAGGAACACGTAAATGTCTGCTGCCCAAACAGCTCTGACCTCCTCGGGCACTGCAGGCTGGTGCTGGGTCTGTGGGGTCCGGTGGGGGGGTTGGGCTGGACTTTGAGGCTGAGGTTGGGATCTGGAGAGTTTGGATCATCGTGGATTTGTTCCTCCAGGGTATCGTGGTGTGTTGTCCTGACGGTGGACGTCAGCGCTGCATGAATAACAGCTGATCAGACCTTCAGCTGGATTTTACATTAAAGGGCCTGAAATGAAGGAAAGTCTGAAACATGTCGTTTAACTTTTCATCATCAGCTGCAGAACTTTTATTGGAGTTCTGTTTTACTACATAAATATAATATTAAGAGTTTAAACACACACACATCAGTCTCAGTGTGTCTCTGCTGACACATGTCAAACAATAGGCCCTCAGTGTGGTCTGACAGGCTGATAAAACACAGCACACCCTCTGATGGGACTCACAGCTGCTAAATATTAAATGTTACAGCCTCCATTGTTTCCCATTCACACTGCCTTTTGTTTCAGTCAGCGTGTCTCAGAGTTCACACAGATACGCCCTGCAGCTCGTCTCTGTCCATCACGTCTGACACTCGAACATTTGCACCACATTCATCATCAATATTCATGAAATTCAAAATATTCATGATGTCTGGAACGTGAAGCTCAGGATCTCTAAACCATCCTGTGACTCTTCTACCGCCGCCCTCCAGGAATAAGAGGCAACGAGCTTCAGGAGAATCCACCAATCACGCTCCTGCTCCCCAGATCATAAACCTGTTAGGCTCCGCCCTCTTTATCTATTCAGAAACAATCCAACATTATCCAAACATTAATCCCATTAAGTATAATTCTCATTAAACTGGAATTAAAATGTATTTCTTACAGGCGACATTAATGCGTCTTTAGAAACACAGAGCACAGCAGCTGCTGGAGGTCCGAACCCTCCTCTGTCATTATAGGAAATATTAAAGTCTAACAAAGACGTTAGTGTGCATCAGGTTATGTGTGTTTTATCCATTACTGCTGGCTCCAGACCAAAGCAGCTGCAGATGTACAGAAAGTGGATGATGATCTGTTTCTGCAGACTTTAGTGCCCACACTGGTGTGCATTCAGCTCAGGTGCAGCCGGAGTCATTTTCCCCCGGAGCCGAGGATCTGGATCCCAAACGTGGTGAAGGCATCAACTGCTACAGAGAAATGCCTCCAGACACAAAATAACCGTGCAGCAGGTCAGCAGCCGTCAGTGCTAACAGCAGCACGGAAATGAACCTGAGACAGCGTGAGAGCCCCATAAACAGGAAATAACATGGGAAATATTCCATGACAAATATTATTTTTAAAGACTTAAGTTGGCCATTTATCAGAAAAACACTGACTGTCTTTTGTTTTGGTGTGACTGTGAAGGTGGAGCTCCACCTGCTATGACCATGATCTGTGACCAAACCAATGACACAGCAGCAGAAATGAGCTGAGGGTGTCGGGCTGTCTCTGAGAGATGAGGAGGTGGATGGATGGATGGATGGATGGATGGATGGATGGATGGATGGATGGATGGATGGATGGGCAGATGGATGGATGGATGGATGGATGGATGGATGGATGGATGGATGGATGGATGGATGGATGGGCAGATGGATGGATGGATGGATGGATGGATGGATGGATGGATGGATGATGGATGGATGGATGGATGATGGATGGATGGATGGATGGATGGATGGATGGATGGATGGATGATGGATGGATGATGGATGGATGGATGGATGGATGGATGGATGGATGGATGGATGATGGATGGATGGATGGATGGATTTCCCCAGGCTGGTAACCTGAGACTCCACCACCCCTCCAACCTACTTACAGACCTTGTATATCTTCCTCCACCTGCTCCTCCTTCTCCTTCTACGTCATTATAGTTGTAGAATAAGGAAAGCGATCCTTGGAAGATTTTTGTGTTTAAATCAGTTTCTGCTGTCAGACCTTTTCACCTCCTGTCTGAGTGTTTTTCTGCAGTCACTTCAGCAGATTTCACACTTAAAAACATTTTGATGTTATCTGTGGAGAGAAATCTCACCGCAGAGGGGGTGGAGGGGGGGTGGAGGGGGGGGGGGGTGGAGGAGGTCCAGACCGAACCTCAGACAGAGAAACCTTTGAAGGCTAATATACTCCGGCTATCAGATCAACCATCTCTCTGTGTTCGGCTCAACAATGTGTTCTGGATTATTCACACAATACATCCCAGTCAGACGCTCTCCTGCAGCTCTGCTGGACGTCCGCTTCAGACGGTCACCGCCAACCGCCGCTGACCGCCGCCTGGTTTTTGATTGGCTGTGTCTGGTTATGTGTGGTGTTCATGTTCTTTCGAACGGTTTGAGTCACCTGATATATAAATGTATGCAGTGTCACACATCAGAGCCTTATGTCTTATGATCTGATCATGGGTGATATTTGCTTACATCCATGGCTCCGCCCATTACGATGTGTGTGTTTGATGCTGAGACAGGTGGAGGCTGCTGGGTGATGGTTTGGGAATGATGGGGTCTTTGGATCATGGGTGGATTAAACTGCTGCAGCAGCATTAGTGCTGGCTCAGTAGCAGGATCTGAACCTACAAACTGCTGAGAGTTAGCATACTCTGAGCTGGACGCTGTTAGCTTCGTGTAAGAGTCTTTTAAAGAATAAATTGTGAATATGCATCATACGCTGTAAGTACTCAGCACTCTGTGGAGGCTCAGCAGGAGTGGGAACAGCTTTTTCTCAGGTCTGACATTGAAGAGCGGATCTCTTCTGGTTGTTGTGCTGGTAGGTGAGGAAACTTCACCGAGCATCTGGAATTGTTCTGTGCTGCCGTTTCTTTGGAGTGGGAAGAGCGGAGAGTCGCCATTATGTTTAGGTTGTCTCTGAGCTGGAGGTGTAACAGGATTCAGGGTAGGACGGGTGGGTGGGCAGATTCCCCGTGCCTGTGCTCATGGCCAGTGCAATCTTTGGGCTTTCACACCTGCAGCTCATCTGTCATTAGACTGCTGAGTGTTTGAAGACCAGCTGTGGCAGTGACCGGCCTCACTGGCTCGTACCGGCTCCGTTTGTTGATCCCCGTCCCAAGATTTGGTCCCTCTGTCCACCCTCGAGGAAATCAAAGACCACAGTCTCGTGTCCAAGCACCAAACCCACCTGTGGAAACGAAATGCTTGTGGGCTTCAGATCTTCATGTGTAATAAAACTAATGGCCACGTTTTTCACTGTGGGTTTAAACTGCTGCCAAACACTGAATGACTTTTTTTCACGAGCCTGATAATCAGGCTGAAGTAAGAGTTCATTTAGTAGCTCATCGTGGACCAAAGCCTTCGTCTCCTGCTTTTCTCAAGCCTGTGTCACCAAACCAACACTCACACATAAAACTGGATTAAATATTGTTAGAGATACACACCCTGAAGAGCGCACGTACTCATTTAACACGTGAGCGAAACCAACGCATCAGATTTTTTTTTTCAATATTTTTTCTTTATTTATATTATTTTTAATTTTTTTAACTTGTTCAGTGCATCATGTCTGGCGTGTCCTGTGTGCAGCACTTTGTGTTCAGCTGGGGGTTGTTCTGCTATATAAATAAACTGTTTGCTTGCTTGGATCTAAAACCTGACAGTTTGCCTCCTGCTGCGCTCTGACTGGACATCTTCACCTTCCTGACTGAGGAGTGTTTTCTTCAGTCGACTGCAGTAATAGTACAGTATGTAAATACTTGATTACAATTAAAAGCTGTGTACTTATCGAGCTGTGTAAGCCCCTGTCCATCCCGTTCTGTGACGACCACGTAGCTACAAAAACGCTTCCCGTCAGCTCAGAAAAACAGCTCAACGCCTTGAATTCATAATGTAGATATATAGAAACAGACCTGTGCTTATTTACAGGTGGATTCAAGTTACTAATGCAGAATCAGGGCGATGCGGCCAAAACATCTGGTGAACTCGTTCTTCACACATGCTAATCTGGAAATGCTGCAGCGCTGCAGTCCTGAGTTGATGCTGTCCCGTCCATCATCTCCATCTTCTCTGTGAAGGCTTTGCTTCGTGCTGAATAACGTCCATTAGCAGGAGATGGCTTAGCTTCTAAGATAATAAATCACAGAGTAATTTGCTCGTTTACTGAGCCAGAGGCAGCCTGCCAAGCACACTGGTACAATTAGTACAGATTTATCCACAACGTCCAAACAGCCAAAAAATGCAGCTTCCTTCTCAGCTCTCCAGGCTCCAGCGTTAGTGAACGGGACACAAACACTCACGAAAATGGCAGAAACGATCGATTCCAGCGGCTCCCCTTCAAGTTCGTCTCCAGAGACGATCGGAGCAACTTCAACTACAAGATAGCAGCAATTTACAGGATATGAGATCATCTCAGGGCTTGAAGATGCAAAGGGAGACATCACTCGTACTTTGGTATCTTTTCATTGGTCTATAGACGGACAGAGATATTGATGCAAGCACAGTCCCTGACCAGCTGGCGAGTGGTTGCCAGAGGTTGTTGGCACAGCGGCTGTTCTATCAAAAACCTCTCATGCGTGCTTTGGTCACCAGCTGATTTCTGCAGTTTGCATTGAAGATTGTGACTCCTCTGTTAACAGAAATGTCTTCACCTCCACCGCTGAGGGAAAGTTGCGCACATTTCAAAAGACGCAGCTTTTACTTTGTCCCTGTTTCACATCCACGTGGCCAGAACTCTGTGTTTGCAGACGAGTCAGCATCTTCCATCCAAACTGCAGCCAAAGCAGTCACCACAAGGTTTTGGGTGCAGCACGGTTTACCTTCTACCACCCGTTTTATCATGTTAGTGACCCAGGTTACGGGGTCACCAGTGTCTGGGCCTGTGTTACTGGGGCTTCAGGTATCAGGAACTTCCAACAAACTCACCATCCGGTCAGGAATACACAGTTTTCCTTGTTGTTTATGAGATGTGTGCTGACTGGTCTGCAGGCCTTAAACATCCATGAAGTATAATCCACGGCACAGCTGAGTCAGGTTCAGCTCTTACATGGAAACATCATGTTTTCCACCCTGAATCTCATCTCTGACCTCGTGGACTGAGGAGAGTGAGACACGCAGCAGCAACAACACAAATGAACATTTTCAGACATTACAAATAACTTCAAATCAGTTCAGTGTTGTGGGAACGTAACGTTGATTATGATGTCACATTTCAGGTTTGTTTTCAGTGAGATGAGTGAAAAAGAGTCATTGTTGTTGAAGGAGCAGCAGGAGGTGAACGTTTGGCTCTGGATTCCTCCGTCCTGTGTTCTTCCTGTGGTGCAGTCAGCTGGAGTCGGGATTGTTGTTTCTGGTAAAAGGACGGGTCCATGCAGGGTTCAGGTGAGGCGAGGCTGAAGCCCTCTTTACTGCTTCAGTGTTGGGACGTCTGGGTTCGGAGTGAACTTTGACCTCTGCGTGCGTCTCGAAGGGTGAATGAAGCGGTCACTGTGGAAACACTGATACTGTAAGATCACGGAGGTCACCTGTGGTGGGACGTGTTTCAGTTATAACTTATATTTTGAGTAGTAGGCGTCCTGGGCCGGTTCATGTCCCGTCTCTGTGGCTCTGTTGTTTCCTCTGAATGGTGTGAGGCCCAGTCTACCCTGCATGACCCGCTCCTCCTCCTCCTCCTCCTCCTGTTCGCTCGCTGTTCTGCCTCCACTTTGTTTCACGTCCCTCGTTCACTTTTTGGAGGTCAGTGTGTTTCAAGCAGTCACGCAGAAACTTCCAGAAAACCTTTTTCTCGATGTGTTTGCTCACGAGTCAGAATTCAGAATGCAAAGTCACAAACTATTGGCTAACATGGCTCTGCCCTTCATTCGTATGCATGGTGTGTATGTCCATGTAACTGTTCTAGGCTCACACAGTGAACGATCACAACCAAACAGCTTCATTCTCTAAACTTAAACACAGAGTGCAATGAAAAAGCTCCCACATGAATCATGAGCGGCGGTCTCCCGGGTTACAGTGTTGTTGATCTTCCTCCGTCTGTGGATTTAAATGTAGTTTTGTGTCGTAGCCTCGAAACACTTCTGTGGCTTAAAAAGGTCTCCGTGGACATCAGCGCTGACTCCTGTCTGTGTCCCAGCAGAGCCACAGAGGACGCAGAAACGTGACCGTCCTCAGCGGGTACACAGCCTCCAGCCAGATTATCAACAATGCTCATGACCAAGGTCATGAGCATTGTTCGACCGAGGAACGCCGCTTCTGATCCCGAACGTTTGCCATCAGAGTTCAGGGGGGTCGCAGGGACGTAAAGACTGGACGGCTATAATTGGACCGAGATGCCCTGGACTCAAAGAAAGAAAGACAGAAAGAGAACCTGATGAAGGGAGACAGCAGAGGGGGAATGTCTCTGCTCCGTGTGAACTGAACCTGAACCATCAGGATAAAAGAGTCCGGAGATAAAGAAGAGCCAAATGAGTTAGAAATGCTGCGACCACGAACACACTCGTTAACCCCGTCAGCCCTGCCCAACACCACAGACCTGAAATCACTGACCCTCACACACCGAGGCCATTTTACTCGTGCCCGAGCAAAGCTGCAAATTAGAGCTCGCTTTGAAAACGTTTCAACAGAATTCATCAGAATTCATCAGAATCTGCCATTGGTGTTCCCATTGGTGTTCCCTTTGATGTTCCCTACACATCAGTTAGTCCTGCTTCCTGTCTTTGTCCCAGTTTTCCATACCAACAGCCAATCACTCGTCCCAGAAGCTCTCACCACCTTTCCCTACCTGTGCTCTCAGTGTAAAAGAGTTCTGGTGCTGCCATCTTTGGTGTGGGCCTGACAGTGACGGGAGGATCGGACTCTAACAGGACCAACATTTTACCAAAAGTGCCTGTTTCATCGATCAGACCTGAAAACAGAGACTGAGACTGAGCTCAGAGATCAGACATCTCTTTACAACCAAAGGAGTCGCCCCCTGCTGGACACGTGAGAGAATCCAGCTTTAAAGCATCAGTTTTGAGAGGTGGAGGCCGTGGAGCTGCAGCCTGCCTGTGGAAAAAAACAACAAGTGCAAGTTGATTAGAAAAAGAGAAGGTGACGATTGATTGATTGATGATTGTTGCATTCCCACAGTGATGTGACAAAAAGGCACGATAACGGAGGTGATTAGAGGCAGATGGAGGAGTTCTGCTGACAGAGGAAGATGAGGGTGGGGTCTTCAGCTGAAAGCGGCAACAGTGAGTCACCTTCCTCTCTGAACATCCTCATCCTCGCACAGCTGGAGCTGCTTTGTCCCATCACCGCATCATTTAAGCAGAGCCAGAGGATTTATGGCTTTAAAGGCTCAAACGTTAGATATGAACTCAGAATGATCAGCGACTGTGGGAACGGGACAGCGCGGCGGTGCGTACATCATCTGGGCTTCATAAATGTTCGTTATTGCATTAAAATCATAATATTTATCACGCTGTGACACCACAGCTTTGTGTTTAACATTAACATAATACGTGTTAATGTGAGAACATCTTTTATAAACCATCCCCACCATCAGCTCTGAGTCATTTAGGTGCTAACATACTGATTATTTCAACACTGGTTCATTTCCAGTTTGCTGTAGTGACTCAGAGTGGGAGTCTCTCCCCACAGCAGACCTGAGTCTCCATCACTGAGCTGCTGCTGGACAGAAATGAAGAAAGAAACTGAACAGCAGCAGTGTTTGGACCATGAGTGAACCCGGGCTAGCTAATATGTGAGGATGAGCTACCTAGAGGCTAGCTTACAGCTATGGATACGCTAAAAGTCGTAAATTTATATTATTGATAATTTGTCTTGAATTAAGGATCCACAGGAACGTGTCCATGTTTGCATCAGATAAACTGATCAGGAACTCATCCTGGGTGAATACCTCACTTTTTCTTCTTCTACAGTTTTATTAGTAGCTGTTTTAAGACATTTTATTATATTTAATTTGTTGAGCTGAGTGATGTTGAGCGTGTTAAAATCCATCCTCCTCTGGCCCCTTCACTTTCACAGAGTTACTTTTCTGGGACTTCCTGACCTGATTATTGAGCGTGCATGGAGACACTCCTCCGCTCAGTGCCATCCGTCTGAGAGCGAGGGTGCTCTGAGACCCCCGCTGCAGCCTCTGGTGTGAGGAGCATCAGGCTGGTGTTTCAGCTGCTGAGCAGTTTCACAGCCCGTTTCCGTGTGGAAACAGGTGGGATCCTCATAACGCCGCTTTGTTTTTCACCCGTCCTCTCGTCTCGTCAGTTTGATCGTGTCCACACGGCAGCGTCGCTTCTGCTTCAGGTCCAGAGGGACCAGTGTGAGCCTGACACTGGAACCTGAGGCTGTCGTGCTGTGGAAACCACAGATTCCTACCATCAGCTTTCAAACACACAGAGTTCATCGTCAGGACACTTTAACTAACTTAACTCCACACACTCGGTGCCTGTCAGCGTAGTTATTAACTCTGTGAACACTGTGAGATGTGTTAAAGTTGCTTTGGTGTCTAAAGCTGACCAGAGACACAGAAAATCTTGCTAGAATGAAACTCCTGATAAGGGAAGCTGACCCCTGACTGACAGTCTCGACCTCCAGCCGCTCAGACTCGGTCCTGCTGCATGCAAAAGATAAAATATGACAAAACATGTTCGAGGCACAGCACGTCGTAACACCTTAGAAACCTCGGTGTCAGAACCCCATCAGCCAGTGACCTCCAGCACACATCAGCACAGTTAGCAGCCGAGTGCAAAGCAGCAGTGATGAGAATTAGCACCGAGTCTGAGGCCACAGTTCTCTGATGAAAAATGGTGGCATAACCACTCTGGTCTGGGAATGAAGGTGAAGGTCAGCCATGACCACGAGCTGAGGACGGTGAGCACAACAATGAGATCTGCAGAAGAAATCAGCTTCCTCTATCTGTGCTCAGCCTCAGAGAGGAGAGGAGGAACCCGGTCGTTCAGGAGGTGCTCAGAGTAGAGCTGCTGCTCCTCCACCTCTGCAACGAGCTCAACAGATTCTTCTGTATATCTGTAGGAGAGGACAACAAAAGCAATAAAATGAAACAAAAGCTGGTCTTCACCCAGGTGAGAAAGCACTGAATCTCAACATGGCTGATGCCCGGAAAACACCGCTAACATTCCAGGAGGGGTGCTCAGGTGTGCTGACCAGCTAGCACGCGTGCTAACGGACATCTTTAACATGTTTCCAAAACATCCACCATCATGTGTTTTAATGCTGCACTGACTCCCACAATGATGAGGTGCTTCGAGAGGCTGATAAAGGACTACACCATCTCTTCACTGCGCCCATATTCGGCCCCTTCCAGGACACGTTCCATGTGAGTTTGGCACATCTGGAGGAGAAGAAGAGTCATGTACGAATGCTGCTTGTTGACTTTAGCTCAGCATTCAATATGATCATCCCCCAGCAACAGCCGGTCCTACAGAGAGGAGGTGAGGCGATTGGTGGACTGTTGCATTGTCAACAATCTGATCCTGAATGTCAAGAAGGCCGAGGAGATGATCATCGAGTCACTCCACTCATCACTGAAAACCGCGCTGCATCAAGTTTCTGGGAGTGGAGATAGCTGACATCCTGGACGTGTCACTTCCTGCGCCAGATGAGGAGAGCACACCTGTCTCCTCCCATCCTTCCCATTGTACCGAGGCACGACGAGAGCGTGCCCACAGCTGTATCTGCATCTGGTCTGGCTGCTCCAACCCTCACAAATCCCTGCAAAGATGATCATAAGATAAGATAAGATAACCTTTATTAGTCCCACACGTGGGAAATTTGTTTTGTTTCATTAGGACTTCTTTTCCATCCCTCCAGGATGTCGGTGCTTAGACGCTGTCTCAGCAGACCCGGTGTCATCATCAAAGACTCCGCCCACCCCCGCCACATGCCGGTCTCCCTGGTCCCCTCTATAAAGAGCTGTGAGTATCATGATATCTGAGTGGTGGTGTGTTTGAGTTTTTGGGATTTTAAATTTCTTTTTTAACAGCTTCTTTCTTTGGCTCTTAGTTATTTTTCACCTTTAGTTCATATTCACGGTGTGTATTGATTCCCTCGGGGTTCTCTGTGCCAGCCTTTTGGGTCGTCTCCTCTATGTTAACTTCATCCATTTCTTTTTAGTTACATCTCGCACTTCCTGTTTTATTTTGGCAGTTACCTCTAGTGCTTATGTCCCTGTCTCACTGTCTTTGAACACAGTCAGCTGTGTGTGGTCACCCTGCTGTGTCCATGTTCCTGTGTCTCAGCCCGTGTCTCAGTGTCTGATCACCTGCCGTGTTTCTCGTTCTGATTTTGTAATTCAGCCTGAATACATGGCTCAGCTTCGCTCATGCATGTGTCCTAGCACGTGTGTCCTAGCACGTGTCCTAGCACATGTGTCCTAGCACATGTGTCCTAGCACATGTGTCCTAGCACCACTCTTCATGACTCTGAGGTGACTCTTGCTGTGAAACGATGATCTATAAATAGAATTCAGCTGAATAGAAAACAGATTCTGGGGGGCGGAGTTTGGGACTTTCACTGCAGGCAGCCACCAGGGGGCGGTCCAGATGTTTTAGCTTCTTTTCAGATGTGACGTCGTCATGTTTTTTAGTATATGTATACGTATAAAATATGAGAGCAGATTTTAGGACCACATGTCTGTCCGTTAATATAAATGTCATTTCTAAACTTCTCTGCTGAATCCATCTTGCTCTTACTTCCTCTGACGGAGCGAACGGCGGAACGGGAGGAAACGAGGAAAAGGACGGTGCTGCCATGGAAACCGGAGTACACATCCTGTCTGGAGCGGGGCATCTCAACTGCTCTAATGTGAAATCCAGCTGCTGCAGCTGCACAGGACCTCTCTCTCTCTCCATCCGGCTCACATCAGGAAGTGCTTTCCAGAGAAACTCCCTGTGGACGTCATATGAGGGAGACCCGAGCTCCCAGTATGTGTGTGTGTGTTTCCACCATAAACACCTCACACTCTCTGCAGGCTGCAGCTGAACCTGCAACTCGTTCCTGTCACCCTCAATTTACACAGAGAGACAGCGCACACATGTCAGGAGATGAATCTGTTCCAGCAGGAATGCCGGGGACTTCCTTTTAGGGACAGAGTCCCCACAAGCTCCGAAGACCAGATTTAATGCATCAGGAAATGAATTCAATCAGTGTGTGTGTTTCTTATCACTGTAACAAGTTGTGATCTTGAATAACACACCGGCCCCTGAAGAGCTCATCCTGTCATCATGGAGCTGAGACGATGTCCAGAGGACGGTCGGCCATATTTGAAGTCCTCCTCTTCCTCCCTGACAGCATCTGTCTGCATAATCCCATCACGCTGTGTTTCACCGATGTGTGCAGAGCTTTCAGGGCAATGATATGATTTATATGACATAATGTGACATGACGTTCTGAATAAAGCATCGCCAGCTCCACCGTGTCCCACCATCACCTCCATCTTTAAACCTTCTCTTTCACTCCTGATACTCTCTTTACTCCACAACAGAGGAATATATGAAAAGATTATTCCAGAATTCCCAGAAGCCATGATACGGATAATAACAGTCTTTAACTGACCCTAGTGTTTCATCCAATGTGATCCAAGAACAGCTGTGACGGAGGGCGGTGGAAGGAGATCGGACTATCACATCAGTGCTCGGCAAAGTTTAGGCTGTGAAACGTTGTGTTTAAGGTTAAATACGCCATCATGTGCTGCTGCATCAGTGTGAGTCCTCATTCTGCAGATAATAACACAGAGTCACATTAATGGTCTCTGCAGCGCGAGCAGAAGGTGCTACAGACCCGATCATGTGTCCCTTCAAAATAAAAGTATCATTTTGTCCACTGATGTGAGGTCAGACGGCGACCTCAGTGTGTTACCAAACGTTATATTAGTGTCTGTCTCTCTCATATAACCGTGTCTGTGTTCGACATTAGGCTGGACAGAAAAAAGCTTCAGCTTCCTGCACACACACACACACACACACACACACACACACACACACTCCAGATGTTGGGGAATAAGAGACACTTAAAGAGCTGGTGAGTTACGTACATCCGAATTTTTCTCTCACACACTGAGTTCAACACAGAGGCAGCCAACTGGGCGGCCGAGCATGACGAGAACAGAGAGAGAGAGCAAAGAACGTGAGAGCGCTCACTCCTCGCTCCTCGCAGCAGCAGCGCCGCTCTCATCTGTTCAAACAGCAAACACACAGGAACAGCTGAAGGACGCTGCAGATGTGGAGTATGTGTTCTTAAAGTTGGGTGAAAATACAGTTCAGTTTAAAAACACAGACCAGCAATAAAAGACAAGTCAGCTGCTGTCACGACTCATACCACAGAACCAAACTCCAACTTTATTACATTAGACAGAAGTCTTTATAATATGTTACACTCCTGCTAAAACATGTTTTCAGTGAGCAAAACCAAATGAAGGAAGTACTATGGTAAACACCATATGAGCAGAAGTATGTGGACACCGTTTCTCATCGGTTCCAACACCTCCACCACGTGCACACCTGGCACTTCCTGTTTAATGATTTTAGACACACCTCTCAGTGTTTTAACCTGAAACTAGCACCTCCCTGCATTGAGGAGCCCCTGTGACTGCGTCAGGCTGAGTCTCTGTCCAACATCAAAGTTATCAACTTTTTGTCTCAGATCAACAAAATCAGAGATTCACTTGCAAATGAATCTGGACCCAGATGCTTTCTGCTCATTTGTGTAGTAATTGCACGTGGCGTGTGGAGCGAGTCCTTGAGGACCTGGAGAGCAGCTTATGCAGAAATATTAGCATGATTTTAAACTCCTGTTAAACACATCCACCAGGTCAGGGGTGCGGTTATGGTTAGATGTTACTCACATACTGACTCATAGTTTCACAGGTTCATGCACGAGCATTTGGACTGTCACAAGATTTACATGTGAGCGCTCCATGCAGTGGATGGAACGTGCTCAATAAGAACCTAACCCTAAACGGGTCACAGGGAGTTGAACATGCAGCAGGATGGGTCGGGTCAGGTTTAACGCCTCCTCATGGATTTTACCCACACCATAATACACACACAGCACTCTCTGAAACTGTAACCCCTGTGTGTGTGTTACATCTGCATATATGTTGTGTTCTGGTGTGAAATTAAGAGGCAGACAGTACTGGATCTCTGGACTCTTTACTGTCAGTCACTAGACAGGTATATACAGTGGCTTGCAAAAGTATTAGAACTTTCCCACATTTTGTCACATTACAGCCACAAACATGAATCAATGTTATTGGAATTCCACGTGAAAGACCAACACAAAGTGGTGTACACGTGAGAAGTGGAACGAAAATCATACATGATACCAAACATTTTTTACAAATAAATAACTGCAAAGTGGGGTGTGTGTAATTATTCAGCCCCTTTGGTCTGAGTGCAGTCAGTTGCCCATAGACATTGCCTGATGAGTGCTAATGACTAAATAGAGTGCACCTGTGTGTAATTTAATGTCAGTACAAATACAGCTGCTCTGTGACGGCCTCAGAGGTTGTCTAAGAGAATATTGGGAGCAACAACACCATGAAGTCCAAAGAACACACCAGACAGGTCAGGGATAAAGTTATTGAGAAATTTAAAGCAGGCTTAGGCTACAAAAAGATTTCCCAAGCCTTGAACATCCCACGGAGCACTGTTCAAGCCATCATTCAGAAATGGAAGGAGTATGGCACAACTGTAAACCTACCAAGACAAGGCCGTCTTGGTAGGTTTGGAAAAACTCACAGGCCGAACAAGGAGAGCGCTGATCAGAAATGCAGCCAAGTGCAGTCTAACAAACAAAAGCAAATGCTGTCTAACACTGCACATCACTCTGAACACACCATCCCCACTGTCAAATATGGTGGTGGCAGCATCATGCTCTGGGGGTGCTTCTCTTCAGCAGGGACAGGGAAGCTGGTCAGAGTTGATGGGAAGATGGATGGAGCCAAATACAGGGCAATCTTGGAAGAAAACCTCTTGGAGTCTGCAAAAGACTTGAGACTGGGGCGGAGGTTCACCTTCCAGCAGGACAACGACCCTAAACATAAAGCCAGGGCAACAATGGAATGGTTTAAAACAAAACATATCCATGTGTTAGAATGGCCCAGTCAAAGTCCAGATCTAAATCCAATCCAGAATCTGTGGCAAGATCTGAAAACTGCTGTTCACAAACGCTGTCCATCTAATCTGACTGAGCTGGAGCTGTTTTGCAAAGAAGAATGGGCAAGGATTTCAGTCTGTAGATGTGCAAAGCTGGTAGAGACATACCCTAAAAGACTGGCAGCTGGAATTGCAGCAAAAGGTGTTTCTACAAAGTATTGACTCAGGGGGCTGAATAATTACGCACACCCCACTTTGCAGTTATTTATTTGTAAAAAAATGTTTGAATCATGTCTGATTTTCGTTCCACTTCTCACGTGCACACCACTTTGTGTTGGTCTTTCACGTGGAATTCCAATAAAACTGATTCATGTTTGTGGCTGTAATGTGACAAAATGTGGGAAAGTTCAAGGGGGCCGAATACTTTTGCAAGCCACCGTATGTATACAGAGAACCCTGATCTGTCACATTCATGTTACAAATAACAGCCTTAAGAAACTTTATTAGCTGTGACAGTGACAGACCTCCAGCCAGAGCTGTGACCAGAGCACAAATGCACATGCCTCCATGATCACACAGCGCACAAACACACAGACACACACAGACACAGGCTGGAGATTAAAGCTAAATAAAAAAATGTATAAAAGCTGGAGTATTGCTGCTACACATGTGTGTATACCATGCCGCTAAAACTCTAACTGTAGAGTTTCTTAGACCTTGGCTCCTATAACGAGTTCTAAATAAGTTCATGACAACAGAAAATGAGCTCACAGAGTCTGCTGATGTCTTTACTGCAGGAATGAAGCTCTGACACAGCCCGTTAGATTTACAGCTGTCAGAGATGATGAACTCAAAAACACAGTCTGGAAAATGTTAACAGACAACAGCCTGCGACTGATAAAAACACTCATACGTGGTTTTTCAGCGTCGAGGACTTATCGTGCTGTTTCTGTCACTCTTTAAATTATTTTACATTTCCAGTTTGAACAAAAACAAACTTGGTCTGTAGAACGTGGAAGTCCACAGTCAGCAGACAGCAGCAGCTTTATTTCATGTGAATGATTTTCAGTAAGAGTTTTGTTTTACAGGAAGTCGAAGTCACAGTCAAGATTTTCTGTTTGGACATCAGCTAGCTGAAAGAAGTCACAAAACAAAAATAAAGAAATAAATTTGAGACAAAACGAGACAGAAAACAACCAAAAACTCGCCCGTCTGAATCTAAGGCTCTGGCTCTTCGGAGGGGTGGGGCCTTTCAAATTTACACGCACCCTGGGGCCCATTGTGATTTCTTTAAGTCATTAAGAAAATCGCCTTTCCTCCAGTGAATTTGTGCCTTTGACTGTGATGACTGATTGTTGTTCTTGTAATATTTGTCCTTACAGTCCTCGATCAGGCCTGAACAGCCTCCAGTTTGAAGGCACGGACGATCTGCTGAGTAACGTCCTTGAAAACGATTATTTTACCAAACGTGCGGCGCTCTGCTCTGGTTTCATGTAACGGAGTTCTGTAGGAGGGGTCGCTCCGCTCAGAAAGATGACATGTGATCCCAGAGCAGTGTTTGTGTCAGTTTTTGGATGGCGGAGCTACAGTAAGTCCCTGGTTTGTGATGAATCACACCTGAGCCTCCCCTCTCCTCCCTTCTTCCTTCAAAACTCAAACAAACACGTCAGTCTGCGTCTCCCCCGGCGACTCCGCCATGGTCCAGATGCGTCACGTTTCCTCGAATTCAGTAAACACCACGTTCGTTCGATTATTCCGCTTTCTACCAGAGGATTTCTTCTCCATTAATCAAACTGTCAACCTGCCTCTCGTCCTCCCACCGACATCAATGGCACGCTCAGCGTTTCCAAAAGGAGCGACAGATCCCGGCGTGCAGCGGGAGATATCGAGCTCCTGGGAGCTTACTTTTTTATCCTTGACATACAGCCATATTGCAAGCAATGATCAGAGATGATTAATGTCATAAACAAGCTGGGCTGCTGCCAATAATCTCTCACTGGTGTCCCAGAACAATATCTGCAGAGGATTCTGGAAATCACTCACCCGGCATCCAAACACTTTACACTTCATCTCCTCTGTTTTCCCTGCATACGAAGTGTGAAACGAACCACTTCAAGCTGCACTGATCAATAGTTTTCCATCAGCGACAGACCAAAGGGCAGAAAGCCGGCGGCTCGGCGGGGTTCCAGCCTCCCGGAGCTCCGAGTTTTTCAGAACATCTTCATCTTGAGTTTCCATCTAAATTTAGAACATAGGAACCATCGTGAAGGTGGCATGAACGACAGCTGCCAACGAGGAAGGAACCGCGGCGAGATGATATCATTACTGACGACTGGGTGAAGCTCAGATGGTTGTTACCTTAATGCAATAAAACTGGAAAGGTTACCATTTCCTCATTAATATGTTTTAGCAAAAAGAAATGAAACTGACCTTTTATCTCACAATAACAGCTTTTTCACATTTGCACAATTGTGGGCGGATCTGTTTTTCTGCCTTGATTTGATCAGAAATCAGTGGAGGGAGAAAATCTGGGACTTCCTGTTTGGGGGCATGTGTTCTCATGTGATACATACCTTAAACTGTTTCTAATCAATAAAACACAATATTTATATTTTTTAAAATTTTCTCCCATGTTAAAGAACACAGCATCTTACGTTTATGAGACAATGCCTGAGTTTTTCTGCATTTATTCTCCACCTCGCCTTCGAGCTCAGGTGATCCTTATTCATTCACCCATGACTGTGTCCATCGTCCAACAGTGTTGGCTGCATATCAAACAACAAGTACACCCAGTGTCTAACTTTAACCTAGTCAGTAATCTCTATCAGAAACACCTGTCCCCACAGGTGAGGTCATGCGGGGACAGCAAACCAAAGAGACGAGCAGTCAGGTGAATAAACAGGTGACATTTTCCAGAAGGTTGCTTCCAGGTCAGTCGTTTCACTTCATTTCTTGAAATTTGTTGCAGGCAATTTATTATAATTGACATTCCAGTAAATCATCACGACATAAACCTCCCACAGTGTCACATCACATGCACATACACAGGTCATAAAATGATTCAAAAGTTTTATTCAAAAGCAAGTTCATAAACAGCTCTAAGGTCCAATAAACATCTTTTGCTTTGAGAAACACTTTATAAAGTCATGATGGTGTGATCTTTCTTTGGTATTTGTAGCGTATTGTTTCAAACACTGACCTGAACATCTGACAAAAATCATCAGTGTCCTGTAGAGTTAGAACAGTATGACTGTAGAGTTCTGTAGAGTTACTGTTGTGTTACTGTAGAGTTCTGTAGAGTTATTGTTGTATTTCTGTAGTGTTACTGTAGAGTTCTGTAGTGTTACTGTAGAGTTCTGTAGAGTTCTGTAGAGTTACTGTTGTGTTACTGTAGTGTTACTGTAGAGTTCTGTAGAGTTCTGTAGAGTTACTGTTGTGTTACTGTAGTGTTACTGTAGAGTTCTGTAGTGTTACTGTAGAGTTCTGTAGAGTTACTGTTGTGTTACTGTAGTGTTACTGTAGAGTTCTGTAGAGTTACTGTTGTGTTACTGTAGTGTTACTGTAGAGTTCTGTAGAGTTACTGTTGTGTTACTGTAGTGTTACTGTAGAGTTCTGTAGTGTTACTGTAGAGTTCTGTAAAGTTACTGTAGAGTTCTGTAGTGTTACTGTAGAGTTACTGTAGAGTTCTGTAGAGTTACTGTTGTGTTACTGTAGTGTTACTGTAGAGTTACTGTAGAGTTCTGTAGTGTTACTGTAGAGTTACTGTTGTGTTACTGTAGTGTTACTGTAGAGTTCTGTAGAGTTACTGTTGTGTTACTGTAGAGTTACTGTAGAGTTCTGTAGAGTTACTGTTGTGTTACTGTAGTGTTACTGTAGAGTTCTGTAGAGTTACTGTTGTGTTACTGTAGTGTTACTGTAGAGTTCTGTAGTGATACTGTAGAGTTCTGTAGAGTTACTGTTGTGTTACTGTAGTGTTACTGTAGAGTTCTGTAAAGTTACTGTTGTGTTACTGTAGTGTTACTGTAGAGTTCTGTAAAGTTACTGTTGTGTTACTGTAGTGTTACTGTAGAGTTCTGTAGAGTTACTGTTGTGTTACTGTAGTGTTACTGTAGAGTTCTGTAGTGATACTGTAGAGTTCTGTAGAGTTACTGTTGTGTTACTGTAGTGTTACTGTAGAGTTCTGTAGAGTTACTGTTGTGTTACTGTAGTGTTACTGTAGAGTTCTGTAAAGTTACTGTTGTGTTACTGTAGTGTTACTGTAGAGTTCTGTAGAGTTACTGCTGTGTTACTGTAGAGTTACTGTAGAGTTCTGTAGAGTTACTGTTGTGTTACTGTAGTGTTACTGTAGAGTTCTGTAGAGTTACTGTTGTGTTACTGTAGTGTTACTGTAGAGTTCTGTAGTGATACTGTAGAGTTCTGTAGAGTTACTGTTGTGTTACTGTAGTGTTACTGTAGAGTTCTGTAGAGTTACTGTTGTGTTACTGTAGTGTTACTGTAGAGTTCTGTAAAGTTACTGTAGAGTTCTGTAGTGTTACTGTAGAGTTACTGTTGTATTACTGTAGTGTTACTGTAGAGTTATTGTAGAGTTCTGTAGAGTTACTGTTGTGTTACTGTAGAGTTACTGTAGAGTTCTGTAAAGTTACTGTAGAGTTACTGTAGAGTTCTGTAGAGTTACTGTTGTGTTACTGTAGAGTTCTGTAGAGTTACTGTAGATTTCTGTAGAGTTCTGTAGAGTTCTGTAGAGTTACTGTTGTGTTACTGTAGTGTTACTGTAGAGTTACTGTAGAGTTCTGTAGTGTTACTGTAGAGTTACTGTTGTGTTACTGTAGTGTTACTGTAGAGTTCTGTAGAGTTACTGTTGTGTTACTGTAGAGTTACTGTAGAGTTACTGTTGTGTTACTGTAGTGTTACTGTAGAGTTCTGTAGAGTTACTGTTGTGTTACTGTAGTGTTACTGTAGAGTTCTGTAGTGATACTGTAGAGTTCTGTAGAGTTACTGTTGTGTTACTGTAGTGTTACTGTAGAGTTCTGTAAAGTTACTGTTGTGTTACTGTAGTGTTACTGTAGAGTTCTGTAGAGTTACTGTTGTGTTACTGTAGTGTTACTGTAGAGTTCTGTAGAGTTACTGTTGTGTTACTGTAGTGTTACTGTAGAGTTCTGTAAAGTTACTGTTGTGTTACTGTAGTGTTACTGTAGAGTTCTGTAGAGTTACTGCTGTGTTACTGTAGAGTTACTGTAGAGTTCTGTAGAGTTACTGTTGTGTTACTGTAGTGTTACTGTAGAGTTCTGTAGAGTTACTGTTGTGTTACTGTAGTGTTACTGTAGAGTTCTGTAGTGATACTGTAGAGTTCTGTAGAGTTACTGTTGTGTTACTGTAGTGTTACTGTAGAGTTCTGTAGAGTTACTGTTGTGTTACTGTAGTGTTACTGTAGAGTTCTGTAAAGTTACTGTAGAGTTCTGTAGTGTTACTGTAGAGTTACTGTTGTATTACTGTAGTGTTACTGTAGAGTTATTGTAGAGTTCTGTAGAGTTACTGTTGTGTTACTGTAGAGTTACTGTAGAGTTACTGTTGTGTTACTGTAGAGTTACTGTAGAGTTCTGTAGAGTTACTGTTGTGTTACTGTAGAGTTCTGTAGAGTTACTGTAGATTTCTGTAGAGTTCTGTAGAGTTCTGTAGAGTTACTGTTGTGTTACTGTAGTGTTACTGTAGAGTTACTGTAGAGTTCTGTAGAGTTACTGTTGTGTTACTGTAGTGTTACTGTAGAGTTCTGTAGAGTTACTGTTGTGTTACTGTAGAGTTCTGTAGAGTTACTGTAGAGTTACTGTTGTGTTACTGTAGTGTTACTGTAGAGTTACTGTAGAGTTCTGTAGAGTTACTGTTGTGTTACTGTAGTGTTACTGTAGAGTTCTGTAGAGTTACTGTAGATTTCTGTAGAGTTACTGTTGTGTTACTGTAGAGTTCTGTAGAGTTCTGTAGAGTTACTGTAGAGTTACTGTTGTGTTACTGTAGTGTTACTGTAGAGTTTACTGTAGAGTTCTGTAGAGTTACTGTTGTGTTACTGTAGTGTTACTGTAGATTTCTGTAGAGTTACTGTAGAGTTCTGTAGAGTTCTGTAGAGTTACTGTAGAGTTACTGTTGTGTTACTGTAGTGTTACTGTAGAGTTACTGTAGAGTTCTGTAGAGTTACTGTTGTGTTACTGTAGTGTTACTGTAGAGTTACTGTAGAGTTCTGTAGAGTTACTGTTGTGTTACTGTAGTGTTACTGTAGAGTTACTGTAGAGTTCTGTAGAGTTACTGTTGTGTTACTGTTGTGTTACTGTAGAGTTACTGTAGAGTTCTGTAGAGTTACTGTTGTGTTACTGTAGTGTTACTGTAGAGTTACTGTAGTGTCGTCCTTCTGCTACTTTAGTGTCATAAAACACAAAGATGTTAGAAAAATCAGCTTCATATTTGTGTAAAAACACTCTGTATACAGAAGTAGTTCATAAATAATTTTAAAATAGATTTAAAAATGGAAATATGAACTTATCTTCAGCTGAAATCTAAATGTTTAATGATCAGTCATCTGTCCTTTAAAATGAAAACTAGTGATCAGTTAAAAATTATCAGTTTTTGTCTTTTCCTTTCTCTCCTTAATTATTTTTCTTTCGGCCAATCAGGAGACTTCATTCTGAACCACTGCTTTTGACTCCAGCAGGGTTTCTATGACTCCATCGCTGTACGATAAGACGTCTCGCAGCACCTCCACGGTGTGCTGGCCAATCAGAGGAGGGGGTGTCGGGCCGCTTGGAGAGAAGCTGCTGAAACGAACCGCCGGACCTGAAGACAAGCAAACAAAAAGAGACAGCGAATCAGAGCCGCGTGCTGTTGGAAAGGAAATGCAGATTCAATCCCACTCATTCAGTTTTTCTCATCTTTGCATTCCTTCTCTTGTTTGTCCACTGCTTTCCATGTTTCACCTGTTTGTGTTCATGTTCCTGGTCTCACTCACACTTTGGAGAACAATTTCCTGCTCTTTCATCACATTTGTGGTTGCATAAAGTTCCAGCTGTTTTCAGTGGGTAACAGGTCACAGACACTAATGTGTAGTGTAATTCATGGTGTGGCCAGATAATGTAAAGCTGATTACAGTGGGAGAACTAAAGTAAAATGCCCACATAGTGAAATCCCTGCAGCTAATGTGGTACAAAGAGTTTATTGTTGTTAGAATAACTGCTGTGGGAAGTAATCACTTCTGATTTTCAGTAATGATATTACTGAAATAAGAGAGTATTAGTGGGGTAACAGTCCAAAAACAGACCAGAGAAACACTAACATTCAAATTAAACTGTCTTTATTTGCAAATATATTTTTACAAAAACAACTAAGCCAATTAATAATAAATCTAAAGTATATGAAGTTACTGAAGTGTGTGTGTGTGTGTGTGTGTGTGTGTGTGTGTGTGTCACCTGGAACATCAAATGAACTGTGTTCTTATGATCGGGGAGGGACCAGCAACCATCTGTGAGTCACTCTGATTGCATATAAGATTCATATAAGAAGATTGAATTGAGTTCCTGTTTCGTTTCTTTCTGTTAAATTAGTTTTAGAGAGAAAATGAAGGCAGGAAGTGAGCGAGGAGGAAAAGGAACAAACATTTTATTTTGGGAAACTCACAACAATCAGCTGTTTTTTAAGGAACAGCACTAATGAGCCGAACTCTCACACTGTGTGTGTCTGTGTGTGTGTGTGTGAGGCCACTCGTGCAAGATGACATAAGTGTATGTGTATCTGCCCGCATAGTGTCATGTTTGACTGTGTGTGTGTTCAGGGTGTCAGGGCAAATAATTATGGAATAAGATTATGTAATCCTCTTATTCACTGATTGCATTCTTTTGCTTTCTGTGCTAAAACCGAGGAGGAGAAATAATCAAACCACTGAGGCGGAAAAAGATTGACAGTTTTCTTTGTGTCTGTGGTCAGTGAGGTTTGTGGTAAGAAATGTGCTCAAGAAATTATATACAAGTATTACTTCTAATGGTGTTTATACACATTATAACGATCAGTGTTAATAAACGGTAAATATTACCTCTTTTAACTGTTTAGTTTATGTTTATCAGCTAATGATGTTATAATTTGTGTTTATATGATCACATAAGATAATAAGTTAACTTGTGAATTATACATGGTATCACTCTGTATCATAGTTAATAGAGATAACAATTGTAATTTTGAACTTGTGTCCTGAAAAAGGACACAAACCAGATCCCGATCACATAGGACTTAAAAAAAACAAAACAAAAGGGTTTTTTTTTAATTTTCTTTTTACATTTTTAGAAACAGGTTTTTAGAATTTGGTTGCTTGGTTACAAATGATCTTGGTATCCTTGGTTACAGATGGTCTTGGTTAGTTAGTTACAGATGGTTGTGCTTGCTTAGTTACAACTGTGCCTGGTTGCTTAGTTACAGATGGTCGTGGTTGCTTAGTTACAGATGTCCGTGGTTGCTTATTTACAGATGGCTGTGGATGACGACTTGCTAGAGATGATTGTATTTTATTAGTTAGAGGTTCTCATGATTGATTACTTACAGGTGGTTGTAGTTCATTAGCTAAAGGTGGTTATATTTAATTAGTTAATTAATTACAGGTGGTCATGGTTGCTTAGTAACACGTAGTTGTGGTTGCTTAGTTACAGGTGTTGCTGGTTGCTTAGTTACAGATGGTCGTGATTGCTTAGTTACAGATGGTCATGGTTGCTTAGTTAAAGGTGGTTGTCTTTGATTAGTTAGAGGTGTTTGTGGTTAATTAGTTACAGGTTGTCATGGTTGCTTAGTAACAAGGAGTTGTGGTTGCTTAGTTACAGGTGTTGCTGGTTGCTTAGTTACGGGTGGTTGTCTTTGATTAGTTAGAGGTGTTCATGGTTAATTAGTTACAGGTTGTCATGGTTGCTTAGTAACACGTAGTTGTGGTTGGTTAGTTACAGGTGTTGCTGGTTGCTTAGTTACAGGTGGTTGTGGTTGGTTACTGGGACTGTCAGGGCCGTCCTCAGGTTTGTGTTTAGCGCTGCCTGCAGGTTGCATTGGCTCTAGCTTGAATAGCTTGGTTTGTGTCCTGCTTTTATTCGCTGCCTCCATCACGTTTCAGTCTGTTACTGTTTGTTCTGAGCTATTTCCTGGCTCTGAAACAGCACACGCACACACACATGAATACACACTCACAAACAGAGGAGTGCCATCAACAGGTCGGCCAATGAATGTTCTGAGCAGCACGTTTTCATGCCCAATTAACCTCCGAGGTACAGACAACACACACACACCACACAAATGTGCACACACACACTTGTGTCTGGTGTTGTTTACTAAACAGAGATGCACAGAAGAGGAAAGTGCAGAGCAAAGAAAAGGATATTGTTAGGGCTGTGAATGGGCTGACACACAAACGCACACACACAGATTCCTCTCACATTATGGTTTGGTGTAAATCACACGAGGGAACAGGATCACAGAGCAAACGGAGGCTGTGAGACATCATGTTACATGTTAGCAGGATGTGTGTGTGCACATGTGTTGGTCATGTAGTGGGCACATAAATCTGTTTGCAGTCACACTATGAGGACTCGGCCACAAAGTCAGGACGGTGATTTTCAGTTTGAGGTTCAGTTTGCAGGAAACATACAAACCTAAATCTCTGTGAGCGTTATTCGTGTGATTGTGATTGGCTGGCTGTGGCTCAGGTGGAAGAGCGGGTCGTCTACTAATCGGAGGGTCAGTGGATAGATCCCTGATGAATCTGGTCCACATGCTGAGGTATCCGTGTGAAGACAATGAACGTCAGGTCATAATGCTTCCATCAGTGTGTTTAGGCACAGATTAACGCTCTGTGTGAATGTGACTGGGTGAACGAAGCATGTAGGACAGCTCTGCTCCGTGAGTTCACTGAGCCCATCAGGACTCCGTCTTTGCAGGAAAAAAGAGTTTAAGCGCATCTGCAGTGAGCCGAACCTTCCTGAACATTTCCGGTTTCAATCGAAAGGTTTAAAAAGAACCTGAGGGAATACATCACTAACATACATGTGACAAATGTGTTTATCTTATGAGTACTGATTAAGTTATGGTCCCAGCTCACATGTATCCGCCTCTTCAGTCTGATTTCATCGGCCAAGCTCGTCTTCAGTTCCCAAACTCAATAATGATTAACATTAGCAGCACATTAGCACAGTGAGGCTGGAGGATGAACGCTAACTTATTTAACTTATGTTAACTTTCATTGACAGTCCTTGATGGGCAGCAACAAATGCATCATGGCAGAAAAAGATGCTGAAAATGGACCAAACATCAGTCAGGAGAACACCTGACAGCATCCATCCCCAGCACGAGGTCAGTCATTAACATACTGCTGCATGTTTGGAGTCCTGGCTATGAAGCCTCATGCACCCATGCTAATCTTTGTTAGCCTCAGAGTCATTCTTTTCTAACACGTTCAAATATTTGGTGTCTGTCAAACCGCTGGGCTGTCGTTACATCGTAGCGTTTTAAAAACAGAGGTTTAAAATGAATATTGGTAATAAAAACCCAGAGAGGCCGACAGTCATCACTCACTATTTTTAGGGGCTTGTTCAGATTAAACAGAACAAGATGCAAAGAATTAAAACACAACCATATGCTGTATGGCTGTAGAGCAGCCGTACATGTCTCCCCCTCTCTCTCTGTCTACCTGCTTTCCTGTTAATCTTCACTGTATCTGTCCAATAAAGGCCAAAAACAAAGTTCAGAGTTCATACATCATCACTTAACAACTGGATTGTGCCACAGTGCCTCCTTATATGAAACAAGCCCCACGTCGAGCCAGCACATAAACAAAGCAGAAAGTTAAATGCACTGGTGCCACCTGTTTCACTGCCACAAAGACAGAAATCACTTTAGGGATATGAATCTATGTCCATAGATGTCCCAGCGCTTCACAGGGAGAAGACCCTGATCAGGCACTGTTTTTGATTTCAGTCTTAGACTCTCCGAATGTTTCCATCTTTCCTCGTTAGCTCATTTTACTGAACCACAGCCCCCCCCCCCTCAGATTCAAATAACAGTCCTGTTATTAACAGCACCCCATGATGGACGGCTCTGTCCACGGGAAGATAATCACTCGTTCTTTCATTATGTTTCTGGAACCATCCTGATGTTATTGAGTGGGCAGTGCTGGCT
>NC_086235.1:445000-482500 GCF_036321145.2 Pelmatolapia mariae | reverse complement strand
GTTACAAACAGACAAATGCAGATTGTGAATGTTGTATTTTTATATACATGAAATCACACACGGTGACTTTGTAGTTTATGTATTTGGTGACACACAGGTTTCTACATGTGGACTGTTTCCACTGCAGCACCGTCACAGGTACACGTCTGTGATCGACACGCTGTTTACTGCAGGTGACCGTGAGTCAGAGCAGGAGAAGAATAACAGGAGACATGAGAGCGGCACTCTGGGAAACGGAGTCCCAAACTTCATCAGTGAGGAAATAACAACCAGATGGCTGCACCGATCCGCGTGTGTGTGTGTGGGCACGTGTGTGTGCGTGCTCACCCGGCCGACCTCCACCAGGTTGGTTACCATGACAATGGCGGCGGTATTCTCCTGCCAAACCATCCTCCAGAAATCATACACCGTCTCCTGCATGGGACCTGAGACACACACACTCAGGGTAAACTTCATATTAGACTGCAGAGCTCTGCATGAATCATAATCACTCTTTAAATTAATTAAAATGAAGCGCACGCACACACACACACACACACAGAAAATATTTTTAATTACTGTTGACAGTCTGTGTTTTGACGAGCTAATTAGTTCATGCTAATCCATTCCTGTCCTCAAGTGTTTTACAGCGAGAATCTGCTGTGAGCACACACACACACACACACACACACACACACACACACACACACACACACACACACACACACACACACACACACACACACACACGCACACACACGCACACGCTGCATATTCATGCTCACAGACTGACATGCTGGCCCAAACACTGCTGTTTGTTCAGGACGATGGATTTCTACCTGGAGATCTGTGTGTGTGTGTGTGTGTGTGTGTGTGTGTGTGTGTGTGTGTGTGTGTGCGCGTGTGTGTGTACAGTCAGTGACAGGTGATTTGGTGCCACCTGTGGTCAGAGGTGGAACTTGTTTTGTTGTTCTGGCTTTCTGAGCAACAACAACACATCGTGTGTTTTAATATTCACGACTTAAAACTGAAAGTTTCCAAATTCTGCTTCAAATAAAAAAGTGAAGTATGAAACTACAGTTCCCAGAATGCTTTGGCACACGGACCTGTTGGCTCTCAGGTTGGATGTGACTGTGAAACTGCAGGAAACCTAAAATCTCACAGATCCTCTGTGGGTTTTTTTGCTGATGCTGTCCTCAGAAAGAGTCTGAACAACACATCTGAACCTTAACATCCAAAACAATCCAGATGTTATCGAATGCAGTCAGTCCATCCATTTTTGATGGATGACCGTAGCGCCGCCCCCACACTGAGACGTCCTCCATCTCTGACTTACTGTTAGAATACCAACCAAGCTCTCACTATGGTTGTACTGGGGCCAAATGACCCGTAACAATGGGCCAGACACCCAACACTCCTGAAGAACCCTCTACAGGGTTCTCTGAGGGTAGAGTTTGGTCTCCAAGTCCAAAAAACACAAGTAAACTTGGGCAAACTCCCATGGACCGTCAAATATCCTCGAGAGGATGAAGAGTTAGTCCAGTGTTCTGCAAGCAGGACAAAAACCCCCTTGATCCTCCTGAACCTGAGGTTCAAGTAATGAGGGACTCTCGTTTCCAGCACCCTGGCATAGACTTTCACCTTCTTAAACCACCTCAGTCTCCCAATCCAGATGGACCGCCCCAGATCTCCACGTTGCAGTAGTGGTGTGTCAGGCAGGACAGCCCTACCAAATCCAGAGCCTTCAGGAACTCGAACCTCATCCACCCTAGGGGCCATTAGTAACATTACCCCTAGTGATGGGTGAGAGGTCCCCCTCCTCTGCTTCCATTACAGAAGGTGTGACTATGGAATTGAGCAGAACCTCAAAGTGTTCCCTCCACTGCATGACTATATCTTCCTACCATCACTGTAGACAGTGTGTGTAGAATACCTCATTCTCCTGAATAAATGGCACCATGACAGCTGACAGCTCCAACCGAGTGTCACATAGCTGCAGAACCAATGATACGATTACAAAAATCCATCAACCTGCGACCTACGGGGTCCTGGTGCACTTATGAACACATTCAAACACGGTGTTCATTGTGGACCAAGTGTAGCACAGAAGCCCAATAGCAGGACACAACTCGGGCATGCTGTTCTTTCCATGCACACCCCTCCAGGTCACACAGTCATTGCCCATGTGAGTGTTTAAGCCCGGGACTGGACTTTCCAGCACCCCACCCAGTGACTCTAAGAAGGCTGGATACTCTGAACTGTCCTTTGGCGCATAGGCACAAACGACAGTCAGAACCTGAAGGTGCAGGGAAGCAACCGTCTCATCCACCAGGAAAACCCCAACAAACAGGCAACAAGGCAGGGGATACAAGCGTACCCACCCCTGCCCACCGCATCTCAACCAGGGCAACTCTAGAGTGGAACAGAGTCCAGCCCATAAAACTGGCTCCAGAGCCCGAGCGTTGAGGTGAGGCCGACATGCAGCCAGTACCTCCCAAGCTCACGCACATCTCAGGCTCGAACCCACCACAGCCTAAAACATTCTTAATAAACATATTTAAAAAATAAAAGCATTGTTCAACCAAAGGTAAGATTTTATTTGACTCCTACATGAATGCTTCAGCCTCCTCTTGTCAAGGCTGAGTAGCCAGAAAGAGCAGACCCAAATGCAGACAGAAGAGAGACAGAACCAAGTTTAACAAAAGGAGAGCCATTAATTTAGGCTGAAACACAAAGGTACAAAAGTAAGAGAGAAAGCAAAACCAAGAGCTAAATCTAAACTGGGAAACTAGGAACTGGGAACACGGGGGAGATGAACAGACAACCTGACAAAGAACAAAGACAGAGGACTCAAATACATGGAGGGCAATGACAGAAGTAGAAACATCTGGGAAACACAGCTGACACAAATGAACATGGCACCACAAGGGAAGCAAAAGCAGACACACCAAACATGACTATCACACAGGAGGAAAGGCAGATGAGAGAGGGACATGATGGGCTGGAGAACATGGAACAACACACAGGAAGGGGAGACGAGACAACATGGAAACGGAAATATAACTAAACGGAGCACTCCAAAAAGATACTTAAGAATAGAAAAGTAAAGTACTACAAACAAAGAAATCACAAAGCACCGTTAACATCAAAAGGTGACACCTCTAATCTGCTTCACTCAGCTGATTCTCACAACTCTGCTGAAGTCTTATGAGTTCTGCACGACGTACAGGTCAAGGGCTTTTATTGTGAAAGAGTCGGTGCAAGTAGAAGCATATATTGTTTGTCTGGGAGGAATTGTGCAATGATACGTTTCCTGCTGGCGTCGACGTAACCCCTCGGCTCAGGTTGTTTCTTTAAAAGCATCACGAGCAGCTAAAGAAGAAGAAGAAGCTGAGTTTCTTACCCTGAGTCGCGATGTAGTGGTTGGGTCTGTGGTAGCCCTGAGAGAGGAAGCAGAGAGGTTACACACACACTCATGATCATATGAACAAAAACATGCTGTGTGTGTGTGTGTGTGTGTGTGTAGTTTTTGGGAGCCAACATGTCTGTGATGTTTACACACAGCTGACACTGACGGAGACGGTCGTCATGGAAACATAGTCGACCAGGACGTTTCACATCGACGTTTATAGGAAAGTAAACTCTGTGTGTGTGTGTGTGTTACTCACGTCTACATAGTTAGCGTTGATGTAGTCCGAGCCGCCGTCTCCATCCTGAGGCTGCAGACGCACACGAGAGTGATCATCTAACACACACACACACGCGCACACACACACACACACACACATGCGCGCGCACACCCACACACACACACGCGCGCGCGCGCACGCACACACACACACACATGCGCGCGCACACACACACACACACACACACGCGCGCACGCACACACACACACACACACACACACACACTGTTAGTTCGACCCTCAGTTCCTGAGAATAAAACATCTAATAATAAATTAATAAAGTTTTAATTACAGTTGTTCAATTAAATGATGAAAACTGTGTGTGACGTTTTAAAATGATGACATTAAATTTAAATAATAACTGAATAAAAAAAATGAAGATAAATTTAAATTAAGAAAGTAAAAACAAATAAAAGTTGGAGCTGAATTGTTCCCGTGTCACCGAACCACAGACCACAGAGCGCCCACATCATCTCTGACGCCTGCAGCAGACTGGCTGTTACTGCTGTCATTCACACAGACAGGTGTGTGTTTGTGTGTGTGTGTGTGTGTGTGGGGGGGGGGGGGTTTGAATGTAAAATGTGTCCCTGCAGGCCACCGTAGCTCACAGCCTCGGCCTTCATCACACCTCATTAGCATAATTACACGCCACAGGGTCCTCTGTGTGTGTGTGTGTGTGTGTGTGTGTGTGCGTCCTGATGTTCCTCAGCAGCTGTCAACACCGACTTTGTGGGACGTCAGCTGAGCAGTTACATGATGTGTTTGTGAGACCTGGGGCTGTGTGATGATCAAAACTGACACCAGATCCGCCTGACGGACACACACACACACACACACACACACACACACACACACACACACACACACACACACACACACACACAGCTTGTCTGAAACTGCAGGTTTTCTCTCTCACATCGTTTTATGCCACCTGACTGATTAGCGTCTGGTTTCTCTTTAACTTCCTGTGATTGGTCTGAAAGCCGAAAGCTTCAAAGAAAAGTTTTGACACCAGGACCAAACAAGACCAGTTCACTCTGATTCCAGACTGGTCCTGGGAACGAGTCACAGCTGGACTCTGGGCTGGACTCAAACTGAGACATCAGTCTGGACCTCAGGAGGTCAAAGCAGCAGCAATCACACAGCGCAGAGTCGGTGACACGAATCGTAGCCATGATGGAAAAGTAAAAGAGGCTCTGCTGAACTTCCAGGTGGAAGACTGGAACGAAAAACTGCACTGACTGTTGACCAAGGACTGTTTGGGAATTTAAAGAGGACTATCAGCTCCTGGAAAGTTCGAGTACAGAGCCAATCCAGGATCTAAGGGGACCAACAAGTCCTACGTCAAGTCCAAGACAGAGATCAAAGAGGAGACTTGGAAACACAGTCCCGGGACAAGTTCTGGGACTCTGTCTCCATATCTTTATATCTATGGATATATATAGTTTTTGTAACCGTGCTGCTGCCATTTTGATCACACGAGCGCAGGATGGCGTCAGTTTTTACCACCAGTGTGACGAGCTCTCTCAGGTCACTCTGAGCTTGATAAAAGGAAGCTGTCTGGGAACCAAACCCTCCTCCTGTCCCTGTGCTGCTGTGCAGGTTTGTCCTGACATGAGAATCCTGCAGCGAGACGCCCATAACTCACGTCAGGCCAACACCTGAGGTCAGCATTCCCGGTCTCATGTTATTAACTGTCCGTGGACACAAACAGCTGAAATCAGCCTCTATGACGGCCCGCTACGGGACGCAGGTGACGTGCACGGGTACGTACAAGCGATGATGTTGCCGTAGCGATTCTTCATGCGGTTCTCGTCCTTCTTGGCCGAATCCCAGGGAGCGGACTGTCCCTCAAAAAAACTCTGAAAAGACACAGAGAGGGGGGTTAGTGTGAAGGCAGCGAGTGATGAATAATGCAGAGGACGTGTTTGATTTCTGGTCTGTGCCTGAACCACACAGACGCCAGTTTTACGCTCTGAGCAGATGATTAGGTCCAATTAGGAGCAGGCAGCTCAGAGAGACGCCCCAGGCTCCAAACACGCTCTGATCGTTTCCACACAAAGACACGAATTCACCTGTGTGCGTGCACCGATGCTTCACACCACCAAGAAGCTCCAGATTCTCTGTTGTGTCACTGCACATGCGCGCTTGGCTCTCACTGTTTTTGTGCATCTTTGCTGTGATTTTGTATATTCCTGCATGTCGTTGTGTGTTCTCGTGTTTGTTGGGCTGCTCTTTTTGATTTGACGTCTCTTTGTGCGTCTGCATCACGGGTTTGTGTTTGTATAAATGTGTGTCTTTTGTTTCTTTGTGTTTCCTCTGAGGAACGTTTTGCTCTGCAGCTGTGTGTGAGTCTTTTTGTGTGTGTCTCTATCCTAAACTGACAGCAGAATCTTCAGCAGTCACAATCATACACTTGTTTGTCTGTGGAGGTTCTCAGTCATCCAGGTCATCATAGTCTAAGGAGCTTGGAAAGAAAAGCGTCTGGACTTCTTTAAGTTGCTTGAAGACGTTTCACCTCTCATCTGAGAAGCTTCTTCAGTTCTAAGGTCAAATGGCCGAGAGTCCCAGATTTAAACACAGTCGGAGTTTCCCCCCCAAAGAGGGACAAAAGGACCCCCTAATGATCCTCTACCTAATCACATGAGCCAAGGTGTGAAAACGGGTGTGGGTCACAATCAGCCAGGGTTTCAGGTGAGCTCATTGTGAAACCTGGCCCCACCCTATCATGTGATTTCCTGAGGTCAGATGGCCCAGGATGTGAGTGGGCATTAAGGCGTCTGGGGAGGGAACTCAAAACTGGATTACAGATGGCAGACAGTTGGTGTCTGCCATCTGCATTCCTCGCTGCTGTACAGTGCAGCGAGGAATGCTCAGACCTCTACATTGGAGAGACCAAACAGCCACTTCACAAGCGCATGGCACAACATAGAAGAGCCACCTCCACGGGACAAGACTCAGCAGTCCATCTGCATCTTAAGGATAAAGGTCACTCTTTCGAGGATGCCAGTGTTCACATTTTGGACAGAGAGGACAGATGGTTTGAAAGAGGAGTGAAAGAAGCATCTATGTCCACTGTGAGCGACCATCTTTAAACAGAGGCGGTGGTTTACGACACCAACTGTCTGCCATCTATAATCCAGTTTTGAGATCCCTCCCCAGACGCCTTAACGCCCACTCACATCCTGGGCCATCTGACCTCAGGAAATCACGATAGGGTGGGGCCAGGTTTCACAATGAGCTCACCTGAAACCCTGGCTGATTGTGACCCACACCCGCTTTCACACCTTGGCTCATGTGATTAGAGGATCATCAGGGGGTCCTTTGTCCCTCTTAGTGGGATAATCCCACAGGGCTTAAATCTGGGACTCTCGGCCATTTGACTTAGAACTGAAGAAGCTTCTCGGATGAGAGGTGAAACGTCTTCAAGCAACTCAAAGAAGTCCAGACGCTTTTCTTTCAAAGCTCCTTAGGCCATACGCTTGTTTGTCTCACCTTCTTCTGACTGTTGAGTTGATTTACTGTGGAGTTTTTTCAATCGCATTCCTTCACCTTGTTTCTGCCCACTTCATGACCTCGTTGGTCTTTTAAGTGGTTTTACATTGTCTCATATCTACAGTCAGTTTGTTGGGGTTTTGTGTTGTTTTATACTCTTTGATACTTGGCGGAGACTTGACTTGCTGGTTGGATCCTGTTTTGGATCGATCCTCGTTAAAACCGACCTCTCTGAGTAAATCAGCGTCGCACGTTCACTCTTCCTTCTCTACATATGAGGTTAGGGATATTTGGCGCCATCCGACTGATAGGGAGCGTTCCTTTTTCTTTAATCTGCATCACACCTTTTCTAGGATAGACTATTTTTTCTGAGATAATTATTTGACTAGTATTGCGTGTGCCTGTGAATACCATGAAAATAGTTAGATCATGTCCCCTTAATTTTGACCCTGTCTATGCCCGACTTCCCTACATCAGGCAGGAGTTTTAACCCCACACTGCTATCACATAATACCTTTCTATAATTTATAAATAACCAAATTAAACTTTTTCTAGAACCAAACATCTCCACAACCACCTGCCTCTGGGGACAGATCATCTCAGGAAAAACGTAACAGAAAAGCAAGAATTGGCCGATAAAATAAAAGACTTCGATCATCAGTATGCACACACGAAGGATCCCAAAGATCTAAATTCAAAGTAGCTATGCTGAATCCTGGCTCAGGCCCCCACTGTAACAGGTGTGGGTCTGATCAGGCCAATCTAAACCACATGTCTGGGAAGAGGTTTTCTGTACTCTGAATAAGGAAACTGGCTCCTAACCCCCTACTTGCTCTCTTTGGTACAGTGGGTGAGGATGATAAGTGCATTACTGGGGCAAAACGCTGGGTGCTGTCTTTTGGTTCCCTCCCGGCGAGGTGAGACATTTTGGTGAGGTGGAAGGGTGATGCCCCGCCCACCCACGTCTTGCTGATCTTATGTCTCAGTCTTAAAAAGATCAACGGCTCGTTCCAGAATAAAAATGGCAAATTTGATCAAATTTGGGGTGCTTTTCTGACAAATTACTCAATCCTTCCATTGAAGGATTTTCCTGCTGGCTAACAACTTGGTTTACTCTGTATAGGTCTGACGACCTGCTGCTTTGTAAGCTTTACTGTATTAATGTGAACGTCAAACTCAGTCTAATTCTCTGTGGTTTGGAAGAAAATGTTTTCTTGAAACTATTTGCCTACTATTTTACTTTATTTATCTACGTATAAATGCGAGAAGTTTATCTTCTGTGGATGTCGTGGGTGGGGTTTGACTTTTGTTTTTTCCCTTTTGTTTCATTTTCAGTGTAACCAGAGATAGTGTCTGTCTCCTGAATCCAAACTGGAAGCTGGTTCCACAGAAGAGGGGCCTGAAAACTGAAGGCTCTGCCTCCCATTCTACTTTTAAATACCCTAGGAACAACAAGTAGGCCTGCAGTGTGAGAGTGAAGTGCTCTAATAGGGTGATATGGTACTACAAGGTCATTAAGATAAGATGGGGCCTGATTATTTAAGACCTTGTATGTGAGGAGCAGGATTTTGAATTCTGGATTTAACAGGAAGCCAATGAAGGGAAGCCAATACAGGAGAAATCTGCTCTCTCTTTCTAGTCCCTGTCAGGACTCTTGCTGCAGCATTTTGGATTAACTGAAGGCTTTTCAGGGAGTTTTTAGGACATCCTGATAATAATGAATTACAGTAGTCCAGCCTGATGTTTCTGGCAAAATACATTTATATTAAAAAATCAATTCAGGATTTAATTCATAGATATCAGATTATTCAAACTAAAATCCATTTGAATCTGGGAATCTTTTAAACCCAGCCCTAATCAAAGACCCTGGTCCGTGATAAAATCAGACAAACTCTGAGTAAGGTGCAGGTTAACAACAAATCAAATTTAGTTTTGAGTCAGTTAGAGTGGACGAGGCTAAGCATCACACTTTCAAATGAAAGTCCCCAGCGATTGGCGCCACACCGCCCCCTCGGCCTGTGCTTTAAAGATTCTGATAGTTAGAATGAGTCGGGGGTGTTGATTCATTTAAACTGACATAACCAACTGTAACCAGGTTTCTGTAAGGCAGAGTAAGGCTACGTCCACACGTACACGGGTATTTTTGAAAACTGAGATTTTCCGTTTTCGTTTTTCTTTTAAAATCCCGTCCACACGTGCAGTTTTGAGAAAATATCTCCGTCCACATGTAAATGCTAAAAACGAAATGTTGGCCAATCAGAAGTCTGGAAGACTGGAGGGAAAGACTAAACAGGGTTTTGTACCAAAACCTTCAGGACTTCTGAAAAGTTTGTGTTTTTTTCAAATGTTAATAACCAAAGACAGTATTTTGGTTGGTGTAGACTCACAACTCAGGAATGAATAAAATGCATACAGCACACATAAATTACTTTTTTTTTAAAGTAAATTTATTCAAAGCCGATGTTGGGATTTGGGTTGTGACAGCGTCTGTGTTGGATGTAGAAGCCACGTCCGAGGTTCACTCAGACACCTGTCTGTGTAAATGGAGGGACAGTGTGTTAAAACTGCAGATAGTCAGATTAACAGCAACAGTATTTTGTTTCTATCTGCCATTGCAGACATAATCTCATGTAAGCAGTAACATGGCGCACAGCGTCACGTCAAAAAAGGTGCACACCTTTGACGTTGTGTGACTAAATCTCTGTTTTCCTCGTCCACAGTAAACGCAAAAACTGAGTTTTCAAAAATCTGTTTTCAGTGATTGAGAACGCCGTTTACATGTGGAGGAAAGGTGCAAACGCATAGAAAAATCTGTGTTTTCAAAAATACCAGTGTGGACGCAGCCTAAATCAGGATCTTGATCTCATATTAAATCACTGGCTAACAGGGGCTTAGAAGAGAAAACTTAATGTTTAATAGTTTTAGTCCATTATTTAGTGCAGATGTGGATACTGTATTGTTCTTTCTTTGTGATTTTTTTATGTTTAAGTTGTTTGTTGCTGGTTTTTAGTTTGTTTTTTGTCTGTTTGGGAGCTGACACAGTCTCAATGGAGATGGGTTTTTGGGGGGGTAGCAGGAGGAGAGAAGCTGCAGAGAGGCGTGTAAGACTGCAACTCTGCTTCCTGGTCCCAACTCTGGATAGTCATATTTTGGGGGGTTTAATAAATTGGTCCATATTTCTAGAAATGAGAGCTGCTCCATCCAAAGTGGGATGGATGCCGTCTCTCCTAACAAGACCAGGTTTCCTCCAGAAGGTTTGCCAATTATCTATGAAGCCCACATCGTTTCTGGGACACCACTCAGACAGCCAGCAATTTAAGGAGAACATGCGGCTAAACATGTCACTCCTGGTCTGATTGGGGAGGGGACCAGAGAAAACTACAGAGTCCGACATTGTTTTGGCAAAGTTACACACCGATTCAATATTGATTTTAGTGACCTCCGATTGGCGTAACCGGGTGTCATTACTGCCGACGTGAATTATGATCTTACTGTATTTACGTTTACCCTTAGCCAGCAGTTTTAAATTTCCTTCAATGTCGCCTGTTCTGGCCCCTGGAAGACAATTGACTATGGTTGCGGGTGTCTCTAGCTTCACATGTCTGAGAACAGAATCACCAATCACCAGAGTTTGACCCCCGGCGGGTGTGTCGCCGAGTGGGGAAAAACGGTTAGACACATGAACAGGTTGGTGGTGTACCTGGGGCTTCTGTTTAAGACTATGCTTCCTCCTCACCGTCACCCAGCCGCCCTCTTTCCCCAGCTGCTTGGGGTCTGCCGGGGAACAGCTAGCGGGGCCTACGCTATCTTCGGCTGCACCAGCTACAGGGGCCTGACTAGCTACGGGTGAATGAAGGGTGCGAAGCCGAGTCTCCAATTCAGTAATCCTGGCCTCCAGAGCTGCAAATATGCTACATTTATTTATCTACCACAGAGAGGAACACCAACACTCGGTGAAATCATTCGATCCATCCACTCTTATCCACTGTAGGTTCGTCAGTGCTTCATTAAAATGCCTGTAGACAGATGTGTGTGAGACAACAGTCTAACAGCTTCAGACATCCATCAAACAGAGAGGTGAACAATGTGTCTCTCACACACACACACACACACACACACACACACACGACTGACAGCGTGGAACAAAAGAAGGAAAAAAAATAGAAAAGAATGAAAGGAAGGAACTAATGACTGCTGACAGCTGTGTGTGTGTGTGTGTGTGTGTGTGTGTGTGTGTGTGTGTGTGTGTGTGTAACAGGGCTTTTTTCAGACACTGATGCTAATGCTAGCTGTCTTCTTTAATCACCACTATCCTCCTGCTGTCACTGAGGTCAGAGGTCACCACTTCTAAGGGGACACAAATTGGCATTCATTACAAACTCACCTACAGAGTACTACAGTAAATACTACTTTATATACTACAGTGTACTACAATAAAAATGCATTAAATACTAAAGGATGTAGTATTTAATGTCAGGGAGTTTTCAGGAAGTCCTAAAAACTCCCTGAAAAGCCTTCAGTTAATCCAAAATGCTGCAGCAAGAGTCCTGACAGGGACTAGAAAGAGAGAGCAGATTTCTCCTGTATTGGCTTCCCTTCATTGGCTTCCTGTTAAATCCAGAATTCAAAATCCTGCTCCTCACATACAAGGTCTTAAATAATCAGGCCCCATCTTATCTTAATGACCTTGTAGTACCATATCACCCTATTAGAGCACTTCGCTCTCGCACTGCAGGCTTACTTGTTGTTCCTAGAGTATTTAAAAGTAGAATGGGAGGCAGAGCCTTCAGTTTTCAGGCCCCTCTTCTGTGGAACCAGCTTCCAGTTTGGATTCAGGAGACAGACACTATCTCTACTTTCAAGATTAGGCTTCAAACTTTCCTTTTTGCTAAAGCTGTCACGGTTCTGGGTCATTTTGACCCAGCAGTTTCAGTTTCTTATGTTTTGGTATTCTTCTGTGTTATGATTTAAGTTATGATTCTTTAGTTATCCTGTTTTGATTATTATAATTCTATGTTCCAGTTTATCCTGGTTTAGGTTTGTGTCTTGTGCCCTCGTATTTAGTGCTGTTAGTGTCAAGTCTGCGTCTTTGTGAACTGTTTCCTGTTTTACTTTGAAGGTCCCTGTCTTATGTCAGTGTTTTCAGTTTTGCTTCCCCTGTCTCGTCTTGTCAATTCCTCCTAGCTGTGTTCTAATGCTGTGTGTCATTGCCCTCGTTATCCCTCAGTGTATTTAAGCCTCGTGTTTCTCTTTGTCAGTGTTGCGTCGTCTGTGTTTCTACCCTGAGGTCATGTCAGGGTTCAAGACTCTGTGCAAGACTCATGTTCCTTGTTCTAGTATACGTTTCATAGTTCTTTCATGTCCCAGCACTGAGTCTTGTTTATAGTCGTCTCAGTCGTCATTGTCATAGTGTTCGCTGTTCTTAGTTTCTCCAGTTTAGGTTTTAGTTTAGGTAGCCACCGTCCCTGCTGTTTGTTATGCCTTTCTATCAGCCACAATAAAGGCTCGCCTTTTGTTTAAAGTTCAGTTCTGCCTCCTGGCCTGTGTCTGCTCCTGGGTCCTCCTCACTGTCTCCACTCGGTCTGCCCTGCAGACCGTGACAAAAGCAGATAGTTAGGGCTGGATCAGGTGACCCTGAATCCTCCCTTAGTCATGCTGCAGTAGGTGTAGGCTGCTGGGGGATTCCCATGATGCACTGGGTGTTTCCTCTTCACTCACTTTGTATTAACAGACCTCTCTGCATTGAATCATACTTGTTATTAATCTCTGTCTCTCTTCCACAGCATGTCTTTATCCCGTCTTCCTTCTCTCTCTCCAACCAATCACAGCAGATGGCCCCGCCCCTCCCTGAGCCTGGTTCTGCTGGAGGTTTCTTCCTGTTAAAAGGGAGTTTTTCCTTCCCACTGTCGCCAAAGTGCTTGCTCATAGGGGGTCATATGATTGTTGGGTTTTTCTCTGTATGTATTATTGTAGGGTCTACTGTACAATATAAAGCACCTTGTCATCTCTCGGATTGATTACTGTAATTCATTATTATTTGGCCTTACACAAAAATCTATTAACAAGCTCCAACGTGTCCAGAACTCTGCTGCCCGTATTATTACTAGGACTTCTTCTACCCACCACATCTCCCCAATCCTGAAGCAGCTACACTGGCTCCCGGTTAAATTTCGCATCCATTTTAAAATAATCCTTTATACATTTAAGGCTATTCATTCTCTCTCTCCACCATACCGCTCTGAGTTAGTACAGATGAAGCTCCCATCCCGGTGCCTCAGATCTTCATCTTCTCTTTCTCTCTCTGTTCCTTCCGCTCGTCTGATTACAATGGGGGGCGGGGCTTTTAGTTGCTCTGCCCCTCGACTTTGGAATTCTTTACCCCCTGACCTCAGAAATATTAGTTCATTCCCTCTTTTTCAGTCCACCCTCAAAACTCATCTGTTTAAAATTGCTTATGTTCAAACCTCTGTATGCTCTTAACTTTTATCTGTTATTCTTATTACTGTGTATATTTCCAGTTTTTGTGTTTTTATTCATTGTACAGTGTCCTTGGGTGCTTTGAAAGGCGCTATTTTTAAATAAAATGTATTATTATTATTATTATTATTACCTTGAGGTGACTGCTGTGTTATTTGACGCAATATAAATAAAACTGAATTGAATTCAATTGAATTATAATAAATAGCTCTAATATATACAAATAGCTCAATTACAAATATCAAGATTATTAGTGAGATTAAATAAATGTGATTGACATTTTACTCTAACACGTTGTCATTCGTTATTTTACTGTAGAGCGTGTGCAAAAGGGTGCAACTGTTACACTGTATACTGTGCATTAGGTGGAGGAGTTGTACAGAGATATCCACAGGAAAGAATCATTTCCTGTGTTGTTCACTGGTGCATTATGGGTAATCGTAATCTCTCACTGAGCTAGCTCCTGTGACTGGCCAGCACATCATGGAGTGGGTGGCAGATAAGGAAGATAAGGACAATGGCAGCATTGTCCTTATCTTGGACAACATCCACTTGAGTCTGTTGGCATCCCCGACCCTCAACCTGCTCCCTCAGTATGCAACAGCATGGAGGACGGCACTGGCCACAATAGACTCGTAGAAACTCCTGAGCATTGTCCGAAAGAGGACGGTCCCTTGTGGTGCCCCTGTGTTGCTGATCACCTTGTCAGACACGCAATGTGGAAGACGCACATATTGTGGTCTTCCTGTCAGGTATTCAACAATCCAGGACACCAGAGAAGCATCCACCTGCATCGCTGTCAGCTTGTCTCCCAGGAGGGTCGGCCTGATGGTGCTGAAAGTACTGGAAAAGTCAAAAAACATGACCCTCACAGCACTCGCCGGCTGGTCCAGATGGGCGTAGACATGATTGAGCAGGTAGATGATGCCGTCCTCAGCTCAAAGGCAGGGCCGGTAAGCAAAATGAAGGGGATCCTGATGTGGTCTGACTATGGGTCGGAGCTGGTCCAGAATCCAGTGATGGTCTTCATGCCATTCCACACCTCGCTCATTCTGTTCTGGTGAAGTTTCCACTCCAGTTTCGTCCTGTAATTGTCCTTAGCCTCTCTGATCGTGTCCTTTAGTAACACCTGGATCCTTCTCACCTCCTCTTTATTGCCCCCTCTGAAAGCCCTCTTCTTGTTGTTGAGGAGGGTACTGATGTCCTTAGTCACCCACGGCTTGTTATTTGGGTAACAATGGACAGTCTGAGCTGGAACAATGGAGTAGGTGCAAAAAGTTATGTAGTCAGTGAGGCTCACAGAGTGTCTCCTCATCGGTCATCTCAAAACAGCCCTGTAGTTCTGCTAAGGCCTCCTCTGACCACCTCCATTACAGTCGGTACGTCCATGGGTCTGGCCAACAAGCCGGCAGGCATCAGAGCGATCAGCTGATCTCTGGAGTAATCAAAGCGTGCGGTGTAGCTGCTGCAATCCCATTCCTCAATGAAACTAACAGTTCCACAACAAGGAGAACAAAGACTTGCTAGGCCCACATGTTTGAGAGAAAGCTATTAAAACAAAATAACACTAATACTAAGTAAAAGAAAAAATAGAGAAAAAGTAGGAGCAACTGAAACAGGCTGCATGCAGGTTGACGAATGTGCAGTCATGCATATCCGGAATATTTTTGGATCTATGAGAGGAATTTGGCACTTTGGCTCCTTTAAGGAAATTAGACAGGTATGGCATCGGAGGACTGCGAACTATCTGGCTTTTAGCTTATTTAGATGACAGGCATCAATATGTACATATAAACAACACAGATAGTGGTTTATTAAAGATGACGTGTTGGGGTGCCACAGAGCTCACTGTTTGGAACATTGTTGTTTACATGATATATCTATGGTTTACATTTCTAAGTGTTGTTTATCTGCTGATGACTTTTTTGTTGTGGGAATTTTCAAGCAGCTTCTGGAAACAGGAAATGGTTGATCTGCTCTGTTCATGTTGGAAAAACAAAATGAATAATATTTGGAAACTGCTTGCTAAAATAACCACAGAAAAATGACAATGGATTCAAAACTGACATGAAACTAAATTCTTGGGAGTTATTTAGATAATTTATGTACAGTTTGCATTTTGTCAAAACTGAAAAGTCTAAATCCATTTATTTTGTACAAAGTCAAAGACTTTGGCAACAATCTCCATGCATTTAACATTATTCACTTATTGTTTTATGCAGAGGTGGGAAGCACCCGACAAACATCAACTCAATGGTTTTATTACAAAAATGAAAAAGTCATATGAACCGTAACAAACAGACCTGATGGAGAGTCACAAATCCATTACTGATTCAACTAAACATGCTGAAACTCAAACATTTAGTAGATTATAACCTAATTCAAATGACATACAAAGCTTATAATGGTCAGTTCCCACTTGACGTTCAGAATTTGTTCAAATATGGATAATAAATCCAAATGTAAAGGAAGTTGGAGTTCAGGTTAGGACCAGTGTGAAGGGTCTGTGTCAGCGGGTTAAACTTCCTGTGTTTGAATCAGAGCTTAAAGACTTTGATTAATTTTTCTTATGCGATGATCTCTCTGTTTTGGATCAGGGTCTGTGTTATATAAGCTTTAGCTAAAACCTACATCTCTTCAGCTTGACAGTGAATTTCTCTTTTTTAATCGTTTAATCTCTGAGGATATAAATGAAGCCAGTAAAGATAAAAAACTGTGTGAAACTACATCTTTTTGTACTAAAGCAGATGATCAGAGCAGCACAGCAGGAAGTTTCCTCTCGTGGTTTACAAGGATGGTTACCACAGAGACTGACAGGGGTCTGAGCTCACACTCAGCTACTGTGCTAATGTGCTAATGTGTGTGCGTTACTACCATATTGTCTCTAATCTAGTCGACAAGAACACAGGACAGTAAGAATCTGAAAACCAAGAAGGCGTCTTACCTCGTTAAGCTGTCCGATCACATTAATTAGTAAAGGAGAAGCATGGAGGGAGATAACAGTCATGAGTGGGGCGCTCAGCTGGACAGCTGGAATTCAGTCATGAGCTCACATGAACTGATTACTGCATCAATACTACAATCAAACCTAGAAACCACAAAATCTGCTCTGAAACCCAGACTGGACTCAAACTGGACACAGGCTGGAACCAGACTGGACTCAAGCTGGACTCAAACTGGACTCAGGCTGGAACCAGACTGGACTCAAGCTGGACACAGGCTGGACCCAGACTGGACTCAAACTGGACACAGGCTGGAACCAGGTTGGACCCAGACTGGACACAAGCTGGACCCAGACTGGGCTCAAGCTGGACACAGGCTGGACCCAGACTGGACTCAGGCTGGAACCAGACTGGACCCAGACTGGACTCACTTGTGGAAAAAAACTGGGCTGATTCATGTTTTTGAGAGGCTGCCATCACTGAACAGACGGATGGACGGAGAGTGAGACAGAAACACTGGAAGAACTCCTCTCTGCTAACTTTCTGCAAATGGAGGGTGAAAACATTCCCTGTGTGTGTGTGTGTGTGTGTGTGTGTGTGTGTGTGTGTGTGTGTGTACTCAGGATGTATAATGGATTAGCCCTGAGGGCAGCCCGCTAGCAGTCAACCAGAACTGAACATACACAAACTCACACACACACACACACACACATCCACAAGCCATTCCCTGTTTTGGCCCATTAGCTGGAGGAAAGATCTATAATGTATGTGTGTGTGTGTGTGTGTGTGTGTGTGTGTGTGTGTGTGTGTGTGTGTGTGTGTGTGTGTGTGTGTGTGTGTGTGTGTGGTTGTGTGTGTGTGTGTGTGTGTGTCTGTGGGGGGGTTCAGGTAAGTAACATCCATTAGTAAGTTTTTCTCATGATGAAAATGGGTAAACATGTGGAGTGCGCACACACACACACAGCTCACAACAGAAAGTCCCAAACTGGTGCTGTTAGTGAACATTATTGGTTTATTTACTGTCTTCGTCTCCTGGTTATTGCTCCTCCCCCTGCTCTCGCAGCCCTCCTGCTCCTCATTATTCACTAACCCGCCTGCTCACAGATTAATAGACTTTTTATATAAATGATTAATTGTTTAGAGAGATTCTTTAGTTAGTAGCAGTTTATCGAACTGACTCTGCTCCTTCATGTTTAACCACACTCTTCTGATTGGTCGGTTCTGAAGGCTAATAAAGCAATAATGAACAACAGTGAAATCATGTTTCAGAGTCTAATGTGACAAAAGACAGAACAACTGTCACAGAGATGCCTGCAGAAAATCTGGAGCCAAATATAGTGTGACTGTGGGTTAGCTCAGGAGGAGAGAACCCAGCTGGTGGTGTGGGTCTTACTGATGGTGTTGGTCTAATTGATGGTGTAGGTCTAATTGATGGTGTGGGTCTTACTGGTGGTGTGGGTCTTAATGGTGGTCTTACTGGTGATGTGGGTCTAACTGATGGTGTGGGTCTTACTGTTGGTGTGGGTCTAATTGATGGTGTTGGTCTAATTGATGGTGTGGGTCTTACTGGTGGTGTGGGTCTTAATGGTGGTCTTACTGATGGTGTGGGTCTAATTGATGGTGTTGGTCTAATTGATGGTGTGGGTCTTACTGGTGGTGTGGGTCTAACTGATGGTGTGGGTCTTACTGGTGGTGTGGGTCTTACTGGTGGTGTGGGTCTTACTGATGGTGGTCTCACTGGTGGTGTGGGTCTAAATGATGGTGTGGGTCTTACTGATGGTCTCACTGGTGATGTGGGTCTTACTGGTGGTGTGGGTCTTAATGGTGGTCTCACTGGTGGTGTGGGTCTTACTGATGGCCTCACTGGTGGTGTGGGTCTAACTGATGGTGTCACTGGTGGTGTGGGTCTAATTGGTGGTGTGAGTCTTACTGGTGGTGTGGATCTTTATTGGAAGTGTTTGGAAGTTTTCTTTGAAGCTACAAATTCTGACAAACCAACATGACAAATGTTTCCACTAGAATTGAAAAAGCACTTCACAGCTCAGTGAAACCATGATGGAAGCAGACATCGAGACACACTGCCACCGAATGAAGGTGGAGGCTGACGGAGAGTCGCGGTGTTTCTCCGTTTCCATTTCTTTGTGCTGAAAAAACAAGCTCAGATTCACTAGCTCAGCTCCTGATCTTTCTGATGGTGTTGGCCTTATTGATGGTGTGGGTGTAACTGAAGGTGTGGGGTCTAATTATGGGTCCTGATAGAGGCGTGCAGGACTGTGGGCTTCACTTTGTAAACACACACTTTTTTTTATGTCGACTTTTGTCAGCATTCACACCTGCCTCTGTCTGATCCGTCCCCCACAGCTGTGGATTGGATAAAAGTGTTTTTACTGTCAAACTGAAGAGGAAACTCAGAGTGTCGTCCTCACCTCGTATTCCTCCTTGAAACCATAGCCCTCAGCACATTTCATCTGGGTGATGTGCTGCAGCAGGTCGGCCACTCGGATGGCCGGGTGCAGCTGTCCTGTCTGATACGGCAGCGCCTCCCTTTCAGAGTCCCGCTGCTTGTAGTGGGACTGGACCAGGCTACTGGTTTCACTGGTCATAGTGTGGCTGTCATCTGGAGGGAGGATAGAAGGAGAGGCGGGAGAGGGTGGACAGATCAGATTTAGGCTGCACAGACACATTTAAAAATATGAAGCTGGGATGGACCAGACCCAGGCAGAACCAGGACATTAGCTCCAGTTCTAATGTTTCTTATTATGGAACTTGATAAATTTCACTTTCAGTTCTCTATCGGTTACATTTGAATTGTTCTGATTAAAGCTTAGCTTAATTTTGGACAGACTTTGTATGTTCACTTAAATACCTTTAAAACATCTTCTAAATTCCTTCAAAGGTCAGCGATCACATTTACAGATCTGCTATTGAATCTGCTCATTAAATCCATCAATGCTACAGAATGGTATATAAAGTTTAAATGAACCAGAAGGATTCAAGTTCCTTCTCACAAGCTGACATCGAGCTGAACAGGAGAAGATATGAGGCGAAGATAAGAGCGACTCTACTGTACCACAGGGAAATGGACATCACAGCATCTGCAGCGAAAATGTGAACTGTTGATCTGACAGTTGAGAGTAGCGGCCTGGCTTCAACTGATCCAAGTTCAGAACTTTCTTAGTATATGAGGTAGGTAATCCTAAAATGCTGACAGATTTTAAAACTTGTAGTGAAGCAGAAACTGCAGACTTCCTTTCACAGCCACGCTGTCTCTGTGTTTTTCATCAGTAACTTTATCGTCAGCAGGCAAACCAATGGGATTCTGTGTTTACGGCCAATCAATCGCAGCGTCCTGACCTCATGAAGCATAGACCGCTTTGATTTGTTTGGTCGAACCTTCTAACCTTCAGCTGCTGCTCTAACAAGTCTCAGTGAAAACTTGGACTTACAGAACACATCCAGCCACTGAAACCTGGACTCTGTGTATTATCAGGGGAAAGACTGGTTCTGTTAGATCATGTACTGGTATCAGTTGGTTACTTACTGGTTTTAGTTTTTCTTTACTGGATTAAATAGAAGCAACATTGAACAGAAGGACTGTTTTCACTATTTGTGTTGGTCCATTTTTTCCCTGAATGTTAGAAACGGTGAAGATGTTTTCCTTGTTGTTCTTTCAGCCTCATGTACTAAACACAGCAGAAACATCTTGACCAGCCACCAGGACTGTTAGAAGACTACAGGGTGAAGCCATGATGTAACACAAGCTGCCTCAGATTACAAAACTGCTCAGGTGTTGGTTAATAATAATAATAATAATAATAATAATGTATACTTTATTGGTCCCCGTGTGGAAAGTCCTCTCTGCATTTAACCCATTCACTCCTTGAAGCAGTGGGCAGCCACCAATCTAGCGCCGGGTTAAACAGTAAAAGAGTGAACTTGGTGCTTCAATCTCATCGAGCCTGAACCCGACGGAGCGCCTGAAAGAGTGAAGTCATACAAAGTCTGTCCAGAGTCTGTACTTTCCTTCAGTATGCCACTGATCTGTCCAAGGAGCCAACAGCAACACTAATGAATGACACACACAGATCACATGACATCAGATCACATGACTAGAGAGAGGATGGTGATTGTTGCTGGTTTCTTTTCACACTGCTGCCATGTCAAGTTCTTCAATAGTTCATTCCAGTTAATTGTAATATCAAGTACTGTTCTGGATCCAGTACAGCATGGTCTGAGTACTGGTTCAGATCCAGTACAGCATGGTCTGAGTACTGGTCTAGAGGTGGTTCAGGTTCTTGGAGCTGCGGTGTGAAAAGAGGAAAGTTCAGAGTCCTGGAAACGAATAAACCTTTTTGGTAAACTGGTTTCTAATCAACCTTTGGCCCTTCAGAAACGTCCAGGACTCTGATGTGAACATTTCAGCAAAGACTTGGCTGACATACCTTCCACTACACTCTCTAACTCTGTTTTTATTGGCTAGTCTGGGGGCTGACTGACCAATCAGGAACTCTCTGTCATTTAAAGCCCAATCAGGTATGGTGAGGCCGAGAAGATGGGTGATGTAATGGAGGTGGCGGGTTGTGACTGAATGGACAAAACAACCACTATGACAAAAAAGGGAACCAATCAGATAAAGAGATGCAGAGCTAGAAGCTGATTGATTCAAGGTTACATGGTGGGAGGAGCTGGGGGTTGTAGCGTCACAATCTCACAGACGGTAAAAAAAAAATGCGGCATTGCCACGCTAACTGATGATGTCACAGCGGTGGTGGGTGTGGCTCCATGCTCAGTGGTGACAGACACCCCTCCCCAACATGAGCCCACCCCTTAGCCCCAAATTTAACCACTTACCATTAATGGGCACTTTACAAAGAGAAAGATAGAAAAGAAGAAGAAGACAGAGGAGACAGAGTTTAGGCAACAAATTTAGCTTTAGCCTGTTCTTAAGCTAACCTTCTGCTAACAAACAGCCAGCATGAATCAAACAAACAGCTAGTAGTAGTTCTATTTGCATTGGTAGCAGCTAGCATTTAGGGTAACCTAGCTACCCTTGCTAACTGTACCCTGAGTGCAGGACTGGTAGCCTTGGCTAATGTCAGCATCCCTTGCCTGAAGACCGATTAGCTAGCCTGAGGAGAGAGGAGAAAAGGGGAATTTATGAAACAGCGCTTACTAATAGCCTTCTATTCTGTGGACGTTTAGCTGGCTTAGCTGAATCAAGTGCAGAAGTTTTGCTGAAACTTGGAGCCGGGTCCACTGTTCCCCATGTAGATGTTCCTGTCCCTCACACTGCGTTTGGGTAGAACGTCACCTGTTTCTAGTCAAAATCCTTTAGAGATACTATCAATTTAATTTGACCACAGCCCTAATCACTGCTCAAGGACAGAAAGACTCTCTGACAGGTTCCTACAACATGTCCCAAACAGAGCTGGAGAATATGTGTTCCATGTGTCTTTAACTACCAGATACACCTGGGCAAGTGTTTACAGTAAAACAGCCACCGTTTGTTTCCCAAGAGCCAAGCAAATCTCAGGTTAAATCTGAGGAAGGTTAAAGTATACAAGGTCTGTGAGCCGAACTGGGCTGCTCTCATTTCTGTGATCTGAAATAATGACGTGCGTATCAATATTTACAGACTAAAAACACTGAAGAGCTGAAGTGAAAGTCCTCAAAGATATGGATCGTCCACAGAAAACGTGTGCTCACGAGGTGTGGTAATTACATCTGTGTTTAGTTCCTCTTGATAGCACGAGTGATTATCAATGAGATAACTGAGACTGAATAAATCTGTCACTTGCCACGCCTCTGACATTTTAAATAACTGATAAAAATGAAGCCGAGGATTAGGATTCTTCTCAGCTGCAGCCAGACTCTGGGTAAATGTTCACATCACATATAATAATATATTAATAAATAATCAGTTTATTAATATAAACTTTTGGTTTTCCTCCCCCCAGTCCACGTGGCGTGTTGTGCCCATGCAGAGGTTGGAGGTCACAGACAGACGTGACGTCAACACAACACGCAGGAATGTTGTGGATGCGGGGATGGAGTGAAGCCCACCATCAAGTTTCAAAAACAACAAAACCAAAACAGATAAATGCACAAATTTAATCCATTATGAAAGGAAAATAATAATAAAATAAATGTTAATTTAATATAAAGGCAAATTAAAAATTCTATTTTAATCAATTAAACTAAAAAACATACAAACTGACAGAAAGAAGAGTATAAATAAGAACTTTATGATCTGAAACAAAATCGTGCTTGTAAAAGATGAAGGAACAAGATAACAAAAACAAGATTCCAAAAGGAGGAAAGAACCAAAAGCAGCCGAACGAGAAGCAAGCAGGGATGGATGGAAGTCAGAATATCTGTCCTTCTGTCTCTCGTCTCCTCTCACCTGTCTCTCTCTTCTAGGCCTCAGCTCTGTCCACTTCCTACCATCTGACTGCCCCTTTCCTGTCTGTCTACCTGTGAACTTCTGGCCTATCGAGGAAACAGAGGAAACAGAGGAAAGGTGTCTCACCCAGAATGGCTGTCGGTACGAAGGGATCTGCCATCAGGACACAGCAGCAGACAGACAGATGGACAGACAGGACAAAAGAAGAAGAGAAAAAGAAGAAGAAGACCGGTCAGCTCCCTACATGTCTGCAGGCAAAACATCGGCTCAATTTTGGCTAACTGATGTGTGAACACCAGCTGTCAGGTGAATATTAGGCTCGTGGTAGATGAATGTTGGTTGAGAGTATAGTTAATGTTGACTAAATGCATCAGCTGGATGTTGGCTGACTGCTGGATGAATGTTAACTATTTAAATGGCAGCTAAATGTCTGGTGAGTACTGGGCTTCAGGTGAATGAACCAAAAGGAAAGTTTGAAGCCTAATCTTGAAAGTAGAGATAGTGTCTGTCTCCTGAATCCAAACTGGAAGCTGGTTCCACAGAAGAGGGGCCTGAAAACTGAAGGCTCTGCCTCCCATTCTACTTTTAAATACTCTAGGAACAACAAGTAAGCCTGCAGTGTGAGAGCGAAGTGCTCTAATAGGGTGATATGGTACTACAAGGTCATTAAGATAAGATGGGGCCTGATTATTTAAGACCTTGTATGTGAGGAGCAGGATTTTGAATCCTGGATTTAACAGGAAGCCAATGAAGGGAAGCCAATACAGGAGAAATCTGCTCTCTCTTTCTAGTCCCTGTCAGGACTCTTGCTGCAGCATTTTGGATTAACTGAAGGCTTTTCAGGGAGTTTTTAGGACTTCCTGATAATAATGAATTACAGTAGTCCAGCCTGGAAGTAATAAATGCATGAACTAGTTTTTCAGCATCACTCTGAGACAGGATATTTCTAACTTTAGAGATGTTGTTTGGTATGCACATTGAAGGACATATCCTGAATAGAATTAATAAAGATAGATTGATCTAATTTAAAGTGGAAATGCTAGATTGAAGCTAGATTTAAGAAATAAGTAAATTTCTACCTTATCATGGTGGGGGGGGTTTGTGTGTCCCAGGGATCCTGTGGGCTATGTTGCTGGGGGGCTTTGCCCACTGGTAATGTCTACCATGGCACAGACAAAGAGCCATTCAGGAGACTCTTGCGTGTTACCAGGGCCCCGCCTGGAGGCACGCCTGGAGAGTCTGCCCAAGACACAGTGCCTGGTGGCCAGCCCTTAGCTCATGGGCCCTCGCTGGGCGCAGCCCCGAGAGGGGACATGGGCCCATCCACCTTTAGGCCCACCACCCATAGGAGGGGTTGTAGGGGTTGGGTGCAGTATGTACTTGGTGCTGGCCAAGCGGCCAAGCCAGACCGATCAATGCTCCTGAGTATGGCAACTGGGACGTGGAACATCACCTCTCTGGTGAGGAAGGACCTGAGGCTAGTGAACGAGGTTGAGATGCACCAGCTAGATATAGTCCAACTCACCTCAACGCAGGCTGATGATCGATTGTGTAATCATATCATCAGATCTACGACCACATGTCCTGGACACTCGAGCGAAAGAAAGGCTGAGATGTAGGGCTTTGCGATATGACGAAATATATCGGATGATGAAATTAAAATCGTTTTATATTATACTCTATCGTTTGTTTCGTGGTGTCGCAAAATCCACTTTGGTCAACATGTGGATGCAGGCACAGAAAATCCCAGCATGGCCAGTGAAGGCGAGGCAGAACCAGTTAGCTCAAACAGAAGGAGCAGTCCAAACAAATGGAGGACCTTAAAGGAGTGGTCACCTCTGTAGCATGGACATGGTTTGGTTATGAAAAGTCTGACATGGACCAGAAAACTGTACTATGCAAATGATGGCACTAACGAGGCCCCACTACAGACTCAAACACGGCAAACCTCTCTTTCAAGAATGACGTGGCAGAGTGTGGAGAGAGTTCACGGTGCTCCAAATAAACCTTAGACTCAAACGTCAGAACAGGCTTTTCCCCGCAGCACGCCCTGTAATAAATACTCACAAGGAAAATGGCAGCCGTTACAACTTGGTGGTAAGTTGGATAAGATGGGAAGGGACGACGGTGGATAGACCTGTAAATACCTCAGAGTACACACTAGCTGGACTGGGTTAAAAACACCAGTGCACGCTACAGGAAGGGCCAGACTCTGTTTTCAGAGGCAGTTGAGGTCTGCAACATCTGTCGGACAATGCTCAGGATTTTCTGTGAGTCTGCTGTGGTCAGTGCTGTGCTCTACAGTGTTGCATGCTGGGGCAGCAGGTTGAGGGTCACATGTTCAGTGAGAGACTGAGATTACCCATAATGCACCACTGAACAACACAGGAAATGATTCCTGCCTGTGGATATCTTTGTACAACTCCTCAATGTAATGCACAGTACAAACTACAGTAGTTACACACCCTTAATATCTGCAGGGGGGGATCACACTCTTCAGCCTCCCGGGGAAAGAATAAATATGTGGTTTACTCTTTAGCCAATCAAGGGTATTTAAGGGTGTGTGTGCCCACAGTCTACATGTGTTCTGTGGACTTGGAGAAGTCCTCTGAGTATGCTTTGTGAGGTGCTTCGGGAGTATGGGGTGTCTGGCCCATTGCAATGAGCTATTTGGTCCTTACACAAGCAAGAGCTTGGTCCACATTGTCAGCTTGGTCACCGATTTTTTTTGACAAAATATCTGGGTGTAGCCAAGCGGCTTCTACTCGGGTGGAGTCAGAATCTTGTCACTGCTTTTTGCAGATGATGTGGCTCTCTTGACTTCATCAGGTGGTGGCCTCCAGCTCACACTGAGAATCAGCACCTCCAAGTCTGAGGCCATGGTCCTCAGCTGGAAAAGGGTGGAGTGCCCATTCCGGGTCAGGGAGGAGTTGCTGCCCCAAGTGGAGGAGTTTAAGTATCTCAGGTTCTTGTTCACGAGTGAGGGGAGCGGGAGGACTGAGCTGTACCGGTCCATCATGGTAAAGAGAGAGCTAAGCTTAAAAGCCGAGTATTTCTGGTGGATCTACGTCCCGACCCTTACCAATGGTAACAAGCTTTGGGTAGTGACTGAAAGAATGAGGTCGCTAATCCAAGTGGAAATGAGCTTTCTCCAGAGGATGGCTGGCCTTTCCCTTAGAGATAGAGATGGGCTCAGCCATCCAGGAGGAGCTCAGAGTAGAGCCACTACTCCTCTAGATTTAAAGGAGCCAGTTAAGGTGGTTCGGGCATCTGACTAGGATGTCTCCTCAGCGCCTCCTGGTGTTCTGGACTTTTCCCACCGAGAAAAGGCCCCGGGGCAGACCCAGGCTACTCTGGAGAGATTGAATCTCTCGGCTGGCCTCTGTGTTCCCCAGATAAGGAGGTGGCTGGGGAGAGCGAGGTTGGCCTTATATTCTTTGGCTGCTGGCCCTGAGACCCAGCCTTGGATAAACTTAAACTTTTCAGAACATGTTTAGCTTACGAGTTATGTGCTTATCTGATAAAATTGAATTTAATTATCTGAGGTATACCAGGGAGTCAAGTACTTCTGATTTGAGGTTTTCTTTTTCATAGGAGCTACAGTATCCAGAGTTGTACCCAGTGAGGCTATAACACTATTAACAAGATGAGTCACATCTGTAGGAGTAGCGTTAGGTAGCTGTTCTGCAGTGTGTTGGCACAAGGCTTTGAAGAAGGTAAGAGTGGAGGAACTGCATCCTTTAATTTAGTTACATCGAGCAAGACATCTACTGTAATGAATCCCCACTATTGTAATGAATTATTGTCAATCTAAATGTTGGTGTTGTTGGCTGGATGTCTGGGGAATGCTAATATTAGCACACAGGGACTGATCGTCGTCCAAGTGCCTCTGAGAATCTGTGTGGCATTTTTGTGTACAGGTGTAAGGAGAGGAACCAGCAGGTGGAGGCTCATGCAGATGAAGCAATGCAAAAACAGCCGACAGTGGAAGACGTGTCTCTGAGACTCATAAAAGAACTGTTGCTGGTGCGCAGTAAGTGCCTGCAGTGACTGTTTGCTTGTTCAGCATCGATCTTCATGCATCTGGTGGACTCTGGTCACTGCTGCACATCTGAGACAGTCTGAGACAGTCTGCCTCCTTTTACAAATGAAAACATTACATCGAGACCAGACAGAGCGACTCTGACAGCAGTTCTTATGTCGACAGGAGGCATCTCAGTGTTTTTACCTGGGTAGTAGGAGTTTGGTACGGAGGTGCTGATGGTGTTTGTCTTCAAGGTGAAGGAGGACGGAGATGAAACAGCTGCATAGAGGAAACAGAAACGCAGCCTTAAAGTTTCCTGCTTCTTCCATTTTACAGTCACTGATTCACCCATTGCCCCGCCTGCAACTTCATAGGGAAAGTCTCAGCGATGGTTAATTATTGCTTCATTTATGTTACCAGCACATTAGCAGCACGTTAGCAGTACGTTAGCATGGCATTAGCAGCACATAGCAGGGCATTAGCAGCATGTTAGCAGCACATTAGCATGGCATTAGCAACAGATTAGCAGGGCATTAGCAGCGCGTTAGCAGTATGTTAGCATGGCATTAGCAGCACGTTAGCAGCAGGTTAACAGGGCATTAGCAGCGTGTTAGCATGGCATTAGCAGTATGTGAGCAGCTGGTTAGCAGTATGTTAGCATCGCATTAGCAGCAGTTTAGCAACAGCTTAGCAGGGCATTAGCAGCGCGTTAGCAGGGCATTAGCATGTTAGCAGTATGTTAGAAGGGCGTTAGGACTGTTTGCAGAGACCACAGCTGAAATCCTCAGTACTCCTTTATGAATCACTTGTACCTGGAGTTTGACCCATGATTTGAAATTGTTGCTCAGCTGTTTAATGAACACTGGGTTTCTATTTTAATAAAAGTCAGAGTTACTAGAGATTTGCAGCACTTCTTTTATAATTTTTTATTGTCACTTGAATCTTTTCTGATTCTATTAGATGATTTCAGTTTCAGACAGTCTTCTGTTTGTGGTCGTAAAGCCACAGACTTTCAGTCGTCTCAGTCTGAGCACACAGATGGGACCAAAACCTTCTCAGGATCTTTGGTCTGGAAGATTTGAGCAGATCAATAAAGAGCATAACTTTTTATTTCAGTTACACTGGTTTGTAGTTTTAGCTTTACTTAATAACCAGAATGATGCTGGAGGAGAAGTCTGTTAGCCTGGTTTGTTGTGAGCAGCTCTTCCCCCCAGCTGGCGGCGATCGTGGCTCAAGAGTTGGGAGTTCGCCTTGTAATCGGAAGGTTGCCGGTTCGAGCCCCGGCTTGGACAGTCTCGGTCGTTGTGTCTTTGGGCAAGACACTTCACCCGTTGCCTACTGGTGGTGGTCAGAGGGCCCGGTGGCGCCAGTGTCCTCTGTCAGTGCTCCCCAGGGTGGCTGTGGCTACAATGTAGCTGCCATCACCAGTGTGTGAATGGGTGAATGACTGGATGTGTAAAGCGCTTTGGGGCCTTAGGGACTAGTAAAGCGCTATACAAATACAGGCCATTTACCATTCCCTTGTTGTTGTCTACTGACTGATCCAAAGATGACGTTTGACTGACCTTCTTGTTTTCGGCCGCAGTTACACACCTGAGACTCTCGTGGTTAAATTAAATCAGAGGCTCCTGTAAGCAGACATGGTTTCAGGGTCTGTGGTGTTTGATGTCTGTGCTTAATTTAAATCGTCTCCTCCAGGGAGGTGCTCGCAGCTGCATGCCGTGCTCCAGAATAAAGAGGAAGACGGCGAGCACAGGAGCCTGGGGGGAAGGGTGCTGCCTCGCCCTCTGACGGCCGCTACGCTGCTATAAAACATCGCCTCCTTCAGCTCACGGCAGGAAGGACGCCACCTGCTTGAGTTTGATCTTGCCATCTTTCAGGTTGGTCGGCGTCCTAAGCCACGCAGCAAAAACGTAGGATTTCACTGTTGTCGTGGAAACTGAGTCAGAACACGAAGTCATGGAATGATCGACCACACCACAGCCTGAGCTCCTCCCACGACTCGCTGCTATCGTTTAGATACGGGATTATCACGTCATGAATTATCAGCGAAATTATCTTTCTTTGAAAGAAAACGTCTCGACTCGGGAAGCGTTTGCAGATCAGTCTGCGTCGTCTGTGCAACCTGTGGGCGAGCGACTCGGTCACTTTGTGTGCGTCGCGTGCATGTACTCACTGCGTCCGTTCAGCGTGTGCACGTGCGTGTCCACCATGGTGGTGTGCTGGGAGCTGTTCACCATCAGGGTCATTTCCTGTCTGGAGCTCAGAGTTTCCTTCCTCTTCTTCGCCAACTTCCTGCCGACACAAAAAAAAGCTGAAGTTTCAATAAAGTTTTCTTCGCTCAAACTCTGATTTTTCTTTTTTTTATTATCTATTAAGGTGGTATGAACAAGGTTGTTTTTCGGCACTTAAGGTGGTATGAGAGAGATTTTATAGCTGTATTATCTCCATTAAGGTGAGACAGATGGTGTTTGGGTTTAAGGCGGTATGGAGTAACTTACATTCCTGCTGTATGAACACGTTTTTTTTCTTTTAAGGTGGTAAGAGTTTTCTCTGTGAAGCCACGTGTTAAGGTAGCATGAGCAGATGCTTCTCAGTTAAAGTGGAATAAGTGAGAGTTTCCAATGTGCCATTTGTCTTTTAAGGTGGAATGGAGGCTTTGCATTTGTTAGATCAGCAGGCTCTTAAGGTGGTCTGAATGGAGCTCCTTTAATGAGCCGTACCTAAAGTGGACGCTGTGCTGTAAATCTGTGAGTTAGTGATGCTTTTTAAATTTACGAGTCATTAAACGTGGCTTCCTGCTCCATCGTTGCTCCTCTCACACTCAGAGCATCACTCCTAACCTCTGAGACATTTTTTCGAATATTTGGTCAAATTTAAAAGCTTGTGAGTGACGTCTCAGCTCAGAGACCCTTCAGCTCTTTGATTCTTCTGCGGTTCTTCTGAAAGTGAGACGAGTTTTGTTAGAGGAGCTTAAATGAGAAGCGATGCTGGGGCTTCACTTTGTTCTGTTTGTGTGTGTGTTGTGTAACCACTGCAGAGGAAAAGCATCTTTAAACGACTAAAGCGTCCTCGCATCCGTCCATCGTCTGTATTTTCTCTCTTTCTATTCTGAGTCTGAATAAAGAAAATGCATTTGTCTGATTGCACACATGCACACACACGCACGCACGCACGCACGCACACACACACACACACACACACACACACACACACACACACACTGAAAAGTCTAACCCTGACCTGAAAAACGGTGCCATGTAAAAATAAAAGTAAAAGCGAGCTTTTAAACTGGAAGGAAGACATCAGTGAGCGCTGCTGTGTGCGCGTCGAGGTTAAGATGGAGGACAGCAAAAGCGCCCTGAGGCGAGGTGCTGCCCTCCTCCCCCTCATGTCTCATTTCTCTTCTTCTTCTGTGGTTCAAGCAGACAGTAAAAACCTGCAGCGTTTCTTCTTCTGTGATTCAGACCTGAACAAACAAACGTCTGCAGCACAAAATCCTGATTTACTGCAGAAAGACGATGAAAAAGCAGCACGTCTGAGAGGGTCTGTGACACGGTCCAATCGCATCAGCCGGCTGCTTTAAACAGGCTGCATGAACGAGGCGTAGGGCACCCTGATCACCGCGGTGGTGTTGGAGTCAAACGTGGTCCTGCTTCTGCAGATCTCAACATGGAACGTCCACGAGGACCTCATGGAGGCGACATAGCTGCGGCTGCAGCTGCTGTAACATCATCATCATCAGTCACTCTCTGAGGCCGCACTGTTAGCGACTTAGCTACAAGCATTTTGGTTTCTGTTTCCACACAGACACCTGCTGACCAATAACACCCAATCAAAATGATTCACCTTTCACTGAGTAAAACAGGAGCTCTGACCTCACAGCAGCCATATTATTGGTCACATGATATCATTAAAAATAATCCAATAGGATCCAACAGACACGGTCCAGAAGGCCAGTTCAGATCAGCAGCCACCTGTGTCCACCTGTCAGCCACAGAGGCCACGCCCCTAATAATGCAAACTTTAAGCTTTAGTGCAATTTAAGTGAGTTACAAAATACTGATGTTATGAAATGATCTCCACAGAGACCAATCAGTTCATTTATCAGGCTGTAAACATGATTTGAACATGAAGTCTGTGGGGACTGACTCACTGATGCCTCTGCTGGGCGTCAGAGGAACTGCAGGTTCTGGAGCTTCAGCGTTAAGAGATCGGCAGCGTTAGGTGTAACTGTAACTGTAATCACATTACATTTTTCAGTAACTGTACTACATTCAGTAAAGACATTAGTTACAGTCATGTTGTTACGTTCATCACGAGGTTCTGCTGCTATCTGCACTTAAATAAGAAAATAAAACGTCAAACATCAGTTTGTGTGGTAAAGCTGAGAGCTGCTGACCCCAGCCCAGCAGCCAGAGCCTGAATGTAAACAGGTAACAGCTACTGTAAAATCACCATGGCAACCACTCTGAAGTGGCATTAAGCGTTTTTTTATCTTTGCTTTGTGTCGCCGACTTTGTCCATCCATCCGTATACTGCCTCAAACCGTCTGTCAATTTCAGGCTCCACCCTCCCCTCACTAGTGAACAAGACCCTCCTCCAACTGGGGAGCAACTCATCCCTAACGCGGAGCGGGCACTCCACCCTTTTCCGGCTGAGAGCCATGGTCTTGGACATGGAGGTGCTGATTCTCATTTCTTCAAACTCGGCTGCAAACAGCTCCAGCGCGAGCTGCAGGCCAACAGTAGATGAAGCCAATAGAATCACATCATCTCCAAAAAGCAAAGGTGAAATCCTGAAGCCACCAATGTGGAGGCCTTTACCACGTGGCTACGTGTAGACATTCTATCTATAAAACTATGAACACAACTGGTGACGAAGGGAAGCCCTGGTGTGGTCCAACACCCACCCACAGTCTGACGCCAGTGAAGTGAACCACTGTGGGTGTACATGGACTACTCAGGGCTGATCCTCATCCACCCTAGGTGCCACTTTCCTAACTACGTCAATAACCTGATGGGCGAGTCACCCCCCTCCTAACCAGCTCCATGTCCTCCACTGTAAAAGGTCTGACTATGGGATGGAGGAGATACCGTTCCCCACCTGACCTCCCTCCATCTACGGAGTCCACCATCTGGCTCTGGGATTCTGGGACCTAATTAAGTAACCTACGTACTGCATTACTTTGAAGAAAAGTAATGTGTAAAAGGTAACTTTTCTGGTGTAATGACTCAAACACTGAACATCCTCAAAAACTCCATCACAAACAGCTGATGGAGGCTCCAGGACACTGAACTGAATAGAGTCAGGTGACGGTGTAGCTAACAGAGCGACCCTCAGCTCGGCTCGCCAGTTCCTCTCCATGTCTGTGCAGCTTCTACTTTCCTGCAGATGAAAGCTGACCTTCCTGACCTTTAACCTGCGACCCCCCCCAACACACACACACACACCTGCAGCTACTCAGACAAGTGAATAGAAAGCGTGAGAGCAGGAGGTAACCTTGCACAAAGAACACACAATGAACCTTTTATGAGTTTGATATGTGATTCCAGCCCTGAGTGTGCGTGTGTGTCTCTGTGAGTATGTGTGGGTGTGTGTGTGTGTGATGACATCATCAGCAAGGAGTCAGGGATTGATTGATTTAGCAACACTTAACATGAACACACACGCTGCATGTCAAGGCTAATCTATGCTAATCTAATGAGCGACAGGACAATGCTGTTAGCGGTAATGGATGTTAGAGTGTCTGTGTGTGTGTGTGTGTGTGTGTGTGTGTGAGAGAGAGAGAGAGAGAGAGAGAGTGTGTGTGTGTGTGAGAGAGTGAGAGTGTGTGTGTGTGAGAGAGAGAGAGAGTGTGTGTGTGTGAGAGAGAGAGAGAGAGTGTGTGTGTGTCCTTGTAACGATCATTTGATCAGACAGGTTTATTACAACTGGCTAATTCTATTAACCCTGCTTCACTGCTCACACACACACACACACACACACACACACACACACACACACACACACACACACACGTGTGTATTATGGCTGAAATCAGCCCTCTGAGCTTCTCGCTGCCTGAACCTTCACAGCTGAGACTCAACACAGGATCAAATCACTGTATTTGCTGCTGTTGTCTCCCAGCTGAACTCTGTAGTTTCTGCTGTACATACAGATCATGTTCTCAGTTTCTGGGCTCAGAAGTTGAGAGTCACAGAAAGCTCATCCAGCACTTCCACCTCCAATAAACCTGATTAACAAAGATCGACTGCACTCGTTTCATATTAATCTGCTCTCCTCTCATACATGACTGTAGGCAGCTGTGTGTGTGTAGATCTACACACACATGGTGACCTGAGGAGGAGTGAGCGCTTCCTGTCTCCCTGAGGAGGCGTCGGTTTGAGATCCGTCAGTTCTAACCTGGAGGGGAAGCAGGTTTCTCTGCTCCATCTCTGTGCTCACAGATCAAACAGATGAATATCTCTATTTATACTCGTCCTCCGTCTCATCAGCAAACAGCCGAGTAAACAGCACAGAGAAATTCAGCTCAGGCAGCGAGGCCGACTGAAAGAGACACAAAAACAACGCAAGCTCCAAAGACAGCTGAAGAAAATCAAGAGAAGAACGGAGCTGGAGTCAAACTCCTCTCTCCTCCACGTTTACCTCTTTGATCTGTTTTTATTTATTTGGATTAATACAAAGACACAAACAGAGATTCAACCAATCACAGCCAAGCATCTGTTTAGAGCCTGTTTACAGGTGAGCTGCCGAAACATGTGACGGTATTATGGTATTATGCAGTATTTATGAAGTATTTGATGGCTTAGCTAAAGAAAACTGATGGAAGCAGAAGTGAAGCTTTTCTAATCAGATCTGGTTAGAAAGAGTCAGCCTCAGTAACATCCTGTAGTACCATATCAGCCTGTTAGAGCACTTCGCTCTCACACTGCAGGCTTACTTGTTGTTCCTAGAGTATTTAAAAGTAGAATGGGAGGCAGAGCCTTCAGTTTTCAGGCCCCTCTTCTGTGGAACCAGCTTCCAGTTTGGATTCAGGAGACAGACACTATCTCTACTTTCAAGATTCAAACTTTCCTTTTTGCTAAAGCATATAGTTAGGGCTGGACCAGGTGACCCTGAATCCTCCCTCAGTTATGCTGCAACAGGTTTAGGCTGCTGGATCTCCTGGAGGTTTCTTCCTCCCCACTGTCACCAAGTGCTTGCTCATAGGAGGTGAAATGATTGTCGGGTCTTTACAAAATGAAGCACAGTGAGGGAACTGTTGTTGTGATTTGGTGCTGTTCCTGAGACCCAGTCTATTCATTTATGTCCTCTGTAATGGACACTTGATTTTGGTCTGTATCTTTTGACTCATTGGAGCTACCCAGCTTAGGCATGATGTCAAACAGAGGACATCCTGGGCTTTCACTGATATCTCAGCGGGTCTCAGGAGGACAAAGAAAACTGAACTGAGGAGCTCTCCTCATCCTCACCGATGCTGTGTGGGGTTCCTCAGGGTTTGACCCTCAGTGTCTGCTACCATGACAACAAAAGAGTCACGCTTTAGCTCTGCTCCTCAGAGAAGCATCTGCCTTTCTGGACGTCCCAGCATCTGGACTCCGTGGTAACGCCGCCTCCACCAACATGTCAGTAAACATCACCCTCATGCTACAGTACACAGGGCTGAGGTGAGAGTGCATGATGTGGCAGAGGTTAAAGGTCAAAGGAAACCTCACACCTAAAGTTTAAGGTCGTGTCCCGGGTTACAGGTCAGACTGGAGAAAAAACATGCTCTAAACACCAGGGGCCAAAGGTCAGGAGAGGGGTGGAGACCTGACACTGAGGCATGCTTCTTCTGGTTTCTGGGTTAGGGGTCAAAGGTTAAACCTATGGGTTAAGGCGATCAGATTATAATTACATTACAGACTACAGAGAGAAGGGCTGCTCACAGGTAGATCACCTGTTCAGGGATTAAATATCAAACAATCAGGGTCAGAGGTTCAGGGTAATCAGGGTTACAGGCAGGACACATTCAGTGTTTCAGCTTTGATGTCAGTGTGAAGGTGAGGGGTCAGAGGTCAAACAGGTTACTTACAGGTAATAAGTGTAGGAGTGATAATTTCTTCGTCTGAGTGGAGGGGGGCGGAGCGGAGGGAGTGATGAGATGGAGGGAAAGAAACAGAAAAAGGAAACCACAGATTAATGTCTCAGAGAGAACAGACGATCACTCTGTGTGAAGGAGCGGTGATTGGCTGGCACCAGTGTACGAGGGGAGGATCACGTCTGATTGGTTCAGAGGAGTGTGTACATAGCTCATGTGGTATTTACTCCTCTGTACAGACAGCTACATGGCGGTTAGCCTGAACTGAGAAACAGAAGAATAAACACGTTTAACTCTCCAAAAATACCAACGAGTATCAAATCCCCCTCAGTGAGAAACAGCAGGAGTGTTTCCACCAATCAGCAGCTCGTGGGGTTCCTCTGGGCTCTATTCTGGGTCCTCCACACGTCTAACAACAGGCTGTTAGTCTGAGCTCACGCTGACACCAGTCAACACATCGAGATGACTTTTACATCAAGCTTTCAGTCCACGTCTACATGCATCTAACAGGATTTTGTTTGTTTGTTTGTTTTGTTTGTTGCATGCGTGGAAACCGAGGCACTGCATTATTAGGGGCGTGGCCTCTGTGACTGACAGGTGGATGGTGACACAGGTAGCTGCTAGCTGTCTGCTAGCTTCCCCTGAATTGGACCTCTGCACCGTGTTTGTGCTGTTGGAGCCTTCTAATGACATCATGTGACCAATAACAAAGCTGCTGTGAGGTTCCTGTCCTTTTGTACAACTTAGCGCTCCAACCTCTCGTCCAAATATGCCAACTTCTGCTTCTAAAACAAACATACAGGAACGCTTAAAAAAGTGGAGTCTATGTCTGTATTTGTACGATGTGTCAGGCCTGACTCTGGTTTGTGCTGAAAACAGGAAGCTGCTTTTCAGCGCTCAGCCTCCGGTGTTAGAGAAAAAGTACAAGGCTGAATGTCATGAAAGCGGCACAGCGTTGGAGTATGACCAAAGGATGAAAACATTGTATCTGACTTTCTTTAAAACTGCGAGGCAGGATGCTAACCTTGGGAGTCGTCCTTGGGATTTCAGCACTACGACGCCTCAGGTTTCTCTGCTTGTGACAGAAATTCACCTCACTGATTCAACCAGCTCTCTCTCTGCTGTCTGAGTCACTGCCGGCACAAAATGCAAGCTTTCAGGGGTTCAAAGGTCATCGTGCGTTTGGCTTGTTTTGTGGTGTTTGGAAATGAAGCAGCTCCCGATGAGTGCAGAAGCTTTTCTTCAGTATCCTCGCTCTCACTGATGCACCCGTGCACATCAACAGCTGCAGGCAGATTAATCAGCATCTGTCACCGGGCAGCTTGAAGCCTGACGACAGGAAGCGGCGGTGCTGGGGATGTCTGAGAGCCGCGGTCTCATCACCCTGCATTACTGCTTCAACATCCAGCTTCCTGTTTTCACACCCGCTGTAATGAGTCTGACCCCCGTTTGGTCACAGAGTGGAAATCAAACGCACCCTGTCAACATTAAAAACCTCATTAGAGGCCGAGCAGCCGTCTCATTTTCGCTCTCTCTCTCATATCTGTGAGGGAGATCAGAGCTCGATCGACCCAACACATGAGTGCGACTCAAACTGGGCGCACACACACACACACACACACACGCTTTAGAAGAAGTGTGTGTTTGTGTGTGTGAAGTAAAAAGTGTGTGTCTGCGTCTGCGTTGCCTGAAGCCATTCAGCTCGAGGCGACTCTGAAAAAAAAGAATAAAATGCTCTTTCATCTAAATTTCTCTCTTATCTTCGACGTTCTACAAACACAGAAGCTTTTCTGTCTGTGTTTAAGTGTGTGTGCAGAATAAATCATGTGTGTGCGCTGTGTGTGTGTTAGTGTGTCCCAGTGGGGCCGTGTGTTTGATGTTGGAGAATAAAGTGGGTCCAGATACAGTTTAATGGTGATTACTGCTGCAATCTGCTCCATTATTCATCCTCATTTTCCTCAGTGTCACCGCCAGTACGCCGGCACGACCGCGTCTTTGATGTCCAGCTACGCTCCGCGTACAAAACACCGTCCTCCTCTCTGACTTCCTGGAAATCTCACGCTCATCAGAAGGTCCACACGCCGCTCATTTAACCCCTCGGTGCAGCAGCGCCCCCCGCTCTGTGGACGCCACCGTCTACAGGCCCCCATCGTCCACAGTCACGCTGGGATCATACTGGGATCATACTGGGATCAAATCAAACTGGAACCTTACCCTAACCCAATCAATAGACCTGAACAATCAGGAATCGAGTGACCAATCAAAAGAACGGAATTGAAATGACATCATTTAACAAAGTGTTCTGAATTTGAAAACGAATTCTTAAAAAAAACTGTTCCAGCATCTCAGAGGTCAGATCATACTGGGATCAAGTCAAACTGGGATGAAGTTTTTCACTACTTTAAGCTG
>NC_086235.1:410000-442500 GCF_036321145.2 Pelmatolapia mariae | reverse complement strand
TGTCTCTGTGTGTGTCTGTCTCTGTGTGTGTGTGTGTCTGTGTGTGTGTGTCTGTGTGTGTGTGTGTCTGTGAGGAGAAGAGTTTGTAGCATTGTGTAATATTTGTTTAATAGATTGTGTAATTCTGCTTTAGAGGTTCCCAGAGCAAATGCTGACTCAGCACCCAGCAGGTGATTCGATGTGACAGGTGGTGTAATGATGGAGCTCCTTAGTGAAGCCGTCAGCAGGCTGAACAGGTAACTACAGCTCCGTCACAAACACGGTGAGAGCAGCGCTGGTTCACACTCTGTATGTCAGGGTGGGGGTCAGAGCTCCATCAGCCACACGTCTGAAGGTTTCTCCGTCATCACTGCGAGCCACGCTGGGAACAGCTTCCTGTCATTTCACAGGTAAATAAGAAAGCCGACAGTCCACAGCGTCCTCTTTGCTGACGATACCTTGATGTTCCCTCTGACCATCAACTGCTCAGTAAATTCCTTGAACTGCAGTTTATGTGATGCCAACATCTCATCTTTGAGGTGTTATTGTGTAAATCTGAAGAACCTCGGCCTCAGATTAGACCGACACATCTACTCTGGTCACGAAGCCTTTTAGCTAAGGTCACACTTTCTTTACTCCTCTGAATCGTAAGGCTTGCTCACAGAAACGTTAGTGCTAAATAAAGTTTCAGAATGTAACAACGCACCCATCAGTAGCTAGTGTCATTATCAACCAAGTTATTATTTATATATTGAACTAAATCAGCTGCGAGTATCTTTGCCATTAAGGTCCACAGCAGGTCATTAATGGTCATTAAACTCACCATTCTCATAGTAAAATCAGTGAAATGGATTTCAGATCACCTGTTAAACAAACACATTGAGAAGCAGGGACCAGAGTGAATTCTCTAATTCAGTCTTACACTCAGTAAACTGTAAAAACCAGAGCAGTGAGAGTGTGAAACTACGACGGACTCTTAAAGTTGCAGGCTGCCTTGTTTCCGTGTTGGTGATTTCCTTACCGTTTCTTCATCAGCAGGATGACTCCCAGGAAGATAATGATGAACAGCAGGATGCCGGCGATGGAGCCGGCGATCTTCACCGTGTGGTCCGACTGTTTCTCCTGCTCCGGTTCTGGTTTCCTGGTCGCAGTGCCTGAAAACCGCGAAGCACAGTGTGGACCGTTAGCTACTGTGTGCTGATCCCAGCCAGCCTCAGTCCTCGCTGCGCTGCTGCAGACGCCCACCATCGCCTCACGCTGTAGCATCCACAGGAACCAGTGGTAGCCAGCACCTAACAAGACCTGATACCATGTATGCATCATGTATCTATGGCATAGTAAATATCACTGTTGAATAAACTTTCCATGATTAACTGTAATCAAATCAGTCATAACCAGCAACACCACGTTTACTGTGCCCGCCTGCTCCAAAAATGACTCTGCTGCATTTAAATGACAGCGCTTCACAAATCATAGCCTGCCTTAAAGTTATCACTCGAAACAGCAGAACCAATCACAGCGGCCGTCTCAGAACAGTTCTCACTGGTTCTGTTCTGTGGTTCTGGTCCAGCTGCTGGTCTGAGAGAGGCTGGCTGCCCTCAGCCTGAAGCAGGGACAGATGATGTGTGAGGGAGTCCTCCTGCTCTGACTGTATAATGTGATGGGATGTCAGTCCCATGGAAAACCCATTAACCACTGTGTGTGTGTGTGTGTGTGTGTGTGTGTGCGCGCGTGTGTTCAGGTGTAATATCCTTCCAGGTGACTCAGTAGATGAGAAACATTCAGGACACCACGTCGCTGTCGAGCGCTGTAATGTGTCATTTCAGACATAGCCCACTTTTCCAATCACAGCTTGACAACAGCTATCAGTCAGCCTTTGAGTGTGTGTGTGTGTGTGGGGGGGGGGGGGGGGGGTGAGGGGTTTCAGCACACGTCTGCTCTATGAAGACATTGAGTAAAATTCAATTCAATTTTATTTAAACAGCACCAAATCAGAACAACAGTCGCCTCACTGTGTTTCATAGTGTAAAAAAGGCAGTCCTACATGTTTGTTTAATATAGAAAAGAAGAGAATAGAAGAGAATATCTGTGGGGACTTCCGGTGAAGATGGTTGGCTAGAACTGTGTTTTTCAACCTTTTTTGAGTCAGGGCACATTTTATAGATTAAAAATATGCTGTGGCACACCAGCAACCAAACTTGTTCCAAAATGACACACTGTAGCCTAATACAGTACATATAATGGCAAGTTATTCCCTCAGTTTGTTTATACTCACTCAGTGTGAAACCTGGTCTAGATGAACACAAAGATGATATTCTGGCAGGAATTGAAGACCCAAATTTAACGAAGTTTTAACGAAGTTTACCAGCAGACCTAGCTCCTGTGTTGGATGATGTCGTGCGAATGGTAAAGTCTTGGAAACGAGCGCCTCGCGGTGCAGAAAACAGTGCGTCACAATAACATCTTGGTGTATCGCTTTCACTCTGCTAACGAAACCTTTGGGGCGCCCGACCATGGCTGCTGCTCTATCAGTGCAGTTTTCTCACTTAAGTCGTCCTTGTTCAAGATATTCGGATGCAACCCGAAAAATTTCCTCTCCTGTTGTTTTTTCTGGCAGACCTTGCAAAATAGTTTTCTCTGATGGAGTCTCCATCCACAAAACGCACATTGGCCAAGAGTTGGGAATGTCCACTAATGTCCGTAGACTCATCAAGTTGCAATGCAAACTTCCCACTTCTCCAAAACCACACTTTCAATGTCTGCAGACATGTCATCCATGCGTCTGGCAGTTGTGTTATTTGAGAGCAGGACTCTGGCTATTTCTTTAACCGCGTCAGGGCCCAGCATCTCATTCACAACGGCATTGCAGGCAGGTAGTACTGATGTCTCTGCTACGGTGTGTGGTTTTTTGGATTTGGCTATAAGTTCAGCTACTAAGTAGCTAGCTTTGAGAGCTCTTTCAGACACCTTTGTGTTTTTTCTCATTAAAGTTACCTGTTTCTCAGCGTGTTCACGCAGGTGAACAAAATAGTCTGTGTTCTTGTTTTGAAGTGAGGGATGTTTTGTATGAAGATGACGTTTAAGCTTGGCACTGTTTGAGAGCTTTTCCCGACACACCGAACATAGCAGAGTCAGTGCAGTTGGATCTCCAGTGAAAGTAAATCCAAACGAAAGATAACTTCCGCTGTATTGCCTCGAGCTCACCGTTTTTGCTTTCTTTTGACCACCGCTTGTACTAGGCTCCTCTGGAATAAAATTTTGTCCAAGGCCCAGTTCGGAGTCCGCAGTTTTTCTTTTCAAATATTTATCCATCTTTGTTGTACGTCTTGCAGCTGCCACATACCGCGCATCACTAATTCCATTGTCTTAACTTAACAAGGTGATATTGCGCTACCCACTGCCACCCACTGACATGAAAGAGTAATTACTCTACCAGTCACTGAATTGAAAGCACAGATGCCCAACTATGATTTTATTGCTTGTAGTAATTATTCAATTGTATTTTTGGACCAATTAATTAAAATTAAATAATTTCCCACGGCACACCTGATGATCTCTCACGGCACACCTATGTGCCGCGGCACAGTGGTTGGGAAACACTGGGCTAGATGACGTGCTTTCACTGTGCTCCTCTTCCCGCCTGTATTTATTACAGTCCAATGCGCGCTACTGTCTATATTTCTATGTAAACTACTGACTGAGAGCTTTGGGAATACGCAACAGCCCTAAATCAGCTTTTTGGACAACAAGTAATGTCGAGTTATTTTGATAGTCGACTAGTCACCGATTATTTTTGCGATTAGTCGACTAATCAGGTCATGCATCCACTGGACGTAAAACTTACAGCTTATTGCACCAGCAGCATCTGCTCTTATATAACTATCATTAGCTTACAGCTTTAAGTGTTTAAGGTATGTGCTAACTAAAAATAAAGACAAGATGACAGTTTATTAAACTTTAATGAAATTTGCAGATTGTTTCGGTGGAGTTTAATAAACTCGGCCGTCTGCTCCTTGCTATCTAAAATATAACAGGACACCGGAGTAAACTCTCGACCGTCTCACACTTCTGATAATCAGTTGTCTGTTTGACGTTTATTCAGCTGTGTAAAAACTATAACTTTAATCTCAGCCAAACCGATTTACTCAGGAACAAATAAAATACTGAAAAAAGCCAAACAATAACATTTTTAAGTTATCTAAGTGACTTATATATCATGTTTAACCTGAGTAGCGAAAGACGGCGGTGGGTTTGAAAACGATGTGCCGGGAGTCCGGTGTTCTCACCGGCTCTAGTGAGGCTTGAACCCCAGCTAGCTATCGAGCTGGTGGTCGGAGCGCTTTTGAAAATATGTGGTGTCTTGATAAACTGAGCAGATATTTGAAGTTTACACAGCTACATTCTCGCCTGAAAATATGTTAAACGTTTATTTTGTGACCCAGAAAGAATAATAAGAGTAATATTAAAACTAACTAGCTGCCGCCATTGTTGGAAACTGAGCTGGGCCGCGCTATGAATTCTGAGATAGGTTAGGCCACGACGGACACACCCGACCCATCCTTCAAATCTGGGTAAATGAAGGACGCATTTGTCGGCCGCATTTGTGGGAGTCTTCGAATTTGGACAGTCTTCGTCGTGTCGCTGTAACGTAATCGGCCTACTAATGCGGGCACAGGAGGACGCGGTTCCTGAATTTGGACACAGCTACGATACCTGACACTGCTTCTTCTTCGGGGTTTAACAGCAGCTGGCATCCTTGTACATGCAGTGCTGCCATCTTCTGTTTCAGTCCATTATTACACTCTTAATGAATGAGTGACGCTGTGATGTAAGCTAGAATCATGGCGGCAGTCGACGACGGTCCAGGCGTGGGATTTCTGTCATGGAAATATGCACATTATTTTTCCTTTCTGTTGGTAAAAGACAAGAGTATTGTGGTGAACTGTACTCTCTGTGGAGGTTCTAAAACTCTTTCAACATCAAAGACCAGCAATTCTAATCTGATGAAACATCTTCAGACACAGCATGCATCTACCAAGTTAGTTGAAAAAGAACCCGAAGGTAACGTCGGTGACTCTAGCTCCGCTGACGCTATTCCAGCAAAACAACGAGAGCTTGATTTCACACAACCTGTTGCACAGTCCAACACTCAGCCACAGCTACACAGGCTGATTGCCAGGTATGTTGTGGAAGACATGAAACCCATCTCAACAGTTGAGTCCCATGCTTTCAGACAACTGATTAGTCATATACCTGTGTGAGGGAGAGCTGGGAAGGCACCATCCAGAAAGACTTTTCCAGTTATCTAGACCAAGAATATGCCAACATGGAGTCAGAGCTCAAAAATACACTTGACATGTTAGAATATATCTCCACAACAGCAGACATTTGGACAGTGCATAATAAAAGTTTTCTTGGTGTGACCACGCATTAGATAAATGCACAAAACATGAAACGTGAGAAAGCAGCGCTGGCATGCAGGCGATTTTTGGGTCGACATGCGTATGACAGTATTACATCTGAGCTGGACATCTCATGGCCTATCGTTTAAAATCACATCAACTGTAACGGATAATGGCTCCAATTTTGTCAAGGCTTTTAAAGTGTACCAGCCATCACCTGAGTCAGATGACTCTGAATATGAGGAGGATGAGGTGACTTTTGTTTCTATTGGGGATGTGCTGCAGAATGGTGCTGATGATGCTGATGACGCAATTTCTTTACCGCCACATCAGAGATGTGCATCGCACACAATGAATCTTATCTCTTGCACTGATGTGGAGAAGTGGCTATTGTCTGAAGCTGCAACAAAAACCATCTACAGAAGTGCCACCACAAAATGTGCAGGGCTGTGGAACAAGGCCAGTCGTTCCACAGTGGCTGCTGAGATTGTGGAAGACATTATTGCAAAGAAGCTACTAGTACCTTGCACAACAAGGTGTAACTCGTTCTATTATGCTCTGGAGAGAATTTCAAAGATACCTTTGGTGGAGCTGAACACAATCTCATCCACACTACAGCTGAAATGTTTCAATGAGAGGGAGCATCAGTGTATCAGAGAGTACTGTGCAGTCATGAAACCACTTACTGTGGCACTGGACATTCTTCAGGGAGAAGACCATTGTTTTTATGGCACACTCCTACCCACAATAGCTAGGTTTCATTTGACGTAGACGTGACGTCGACGTAAAGCGCGAAATTTGACTGGCGGTCGGAAGTGAAAAAGATAAGCGCAAAATCACAGACAGACAGTACGCAAAATGCCTATGTCCTGTTGTGTTTACGGATGCTCCAGTAGGTCGACCAGAGAAACCGATAAACGGTATTTTAGGGTACCAAAAATAGCCCAACGAAGAGGAGAAAAATGGAAAATTCTAACCGAAAAACGTAGGAAAAAATGGATTTTAAATTTACGTTTACAGTCGGGAGGAGCAGAGTCTGCCAATGCCCGTGTCTGCAGCGACCACTTCGTCAGAGGTAATGTTATGTTTGCAAACGAACTTATTAGCATTAGGTTGTCGTTAAATTCTCGTTTACTTAGTGCTTTTAAGTTAGTAGTCTAATATTGACTTGATTGGGACTATAGGCTGCCCAAGTGCTTTGGATGACGAAGAGTCGGAGGACTGGGCTCCGACGGTCAATTTACCGTCGGAGCCAAGGTTTACCTTGAAACAAACAACTGTCACTCTAACGAAGTCCTAAGGATGTGGCATGTTTGTTGACGTTAAAGCCGCTACCGCTAACTGTTAGCGTGTTTAAGATAAAGCAATATAAGAACAAACACTCACCCTTGCAAACACCAAACTGTATCCATCACGGAGACGTTTTGTTCCAAGGTTGTGGACCCACCCGCTGACAAAAAAATTGTACGCCTCCAGACTCTTGAAAGCTTTCATTTGCTGCCTAGTGTAGTAAGAAGTCTGGAGGACCAAGTAGTTGGTGATATCCACAGCCTCGATAGTAGGCAAATCCTTTACTTCTGTGGTGTATTCGGACATTTTCAAAGAATACGGATCACGTCCGATATATTTTTTAACTATCTGTTTATATCTCTCCCGAGAAACGGGGTCTAAAGTTGCACAATAGCTGCTCTCCTGACTCTCCACAGTGTCCTCCATGTTTACTTCCGCCCTCCACTCAAAAATCGCGCTGCCTCCGCACGTCATCAGAACCACGTGACCGCAACCCAACTATGGAATCGCTGATGACCAAGACTCTGGCTATAATACAGGTCTGCAAATCCTTGTTGGGCTACCAGATGCAGTTGTCCAGGTAAGAGATGATATTTTCATTTGTGTTTATCTCAATAGCTTATATTGTGCTGTGCTGTTGTGTCACAGCAAAGTGAATGCTGTTACAGTTTGAGATACTTAACCCCAATAAATAAATGAATAAAATAAATACAACGTAGTAAAATACACACTATTTACAAATTAAAAAACATTCTATGTAAAGCTACAGCATGCTGTTAATTTTTAATTAATTTAATGTTGAAACAATGCATTGCAAAACAAGGTTTGCACATGTCCTTGGAAGTGAAGATGCTTTGCTGGCTGCTGTGACACTACCAAAATTTAAGCTTCGTTGGTTACATGACCAGGCGTGGAAGGACCTCGCAAAGGGACGTCTGTTGGTAGAGTGTCGAAAACTTCTCCCTGAGCAAGATCAGCTACAACCAGGTACAGCACCCGGTACAGCACCCGGGTTCTAGCAAAGAGGATCTTCTCCTTTGAAGAAAATGAGGACATATATGCCACTGTTGAGGCTGAGGTAGCCGAGTACCTCAAATCAGGAGCAACAGGGTTAGACTCTCTGAAGCATTTCCCGATGATAAAGAAACTCTCTCGTAAACTTAATGCAGCCACTCCTTCAAGTGACCCAGTTGAAAGGCTTTTAAGGCTGGGAAACCTGATTCTCACTCCAAAGAGGAACAGGTTGTCCGATCATAAGTTTGAGGAGCTTCTCCTCTTGAGGAACAATTGTTGGTTTGATGGAAATTGAGTAGTGCTGATATGATGATGATGTATTGCCTTCAGTGGTGCTCTACAAGGTCAAGCAGGTTAATATTTCCAAGTGAAACTTAGACCACTGAAGCACTTAAAATGCCATTATATTTTATTTATCTACATGGCCAGTATGGAGGAAATATTATTTTGGTTTGACTGTTTATGAGGCTGAAAATACTTATTATTTATTTGATTTCTCTTCTCTTTCCTGAAAATACTTTTATTACTGAACATGAGGTCTCTAGTTGGCGCAGTTCAGCAGTTAAGTTTACAAAGAATGGACAAACCTCACTGTGTTTATGTTAAACCATTTTTGCACTATATTTTTTGCACTTTGATACCTACAGCTCCTAAATGGTCTGAGGCACAGTTTAATGTTGGCACTGCTAAATCATACTTTCTGCCCATTTAAATGGCAAAAATAAATACATCTTTCAAAAGTTTCAACACACTGTATGTCGTGTTTTGTGATCCACTGCTTCTTCCTAGTGATACTACGTACAATGATTAGATTTATAGCACTGCTGCATCAACCCCAAAATGATGTGTTTGCATTTGTAGAGGGTTGAAACAATAGAAATAGATGAAAACAGACTGATAAAAAGTGACACATAAAACAAACATTGTTAGTTTCTAATATAGTTTCATTTATTTCATCATTAACTTGCACTCACACTGCCATTTTAACTATTTTAGGTTCAGGTCATGCTAACATGTAAGCAAGCTAGAAGACTGGCATCCTTGCTGGGGATCCAGTTAGGACAGCAACACATTAATAAGAGAATTCTGGGTAAAACCAAAGTTACTTTCCCTAGTAACTAGTTACTTTGAAAGAAACGAATAACTTAAAGTAACTGAGTTACATTTGATAGTTACATTACTAGTTACTGCTAAGTTACAAATTTAAAGTAACTTACCCAACACTGCTCATGTATCTGTATTTGTTTTTTTTCTTCTCTTCTTCTTATTTGTATTTGGCTGTGCTGATTTGTTGCTGTTTGTATTAAAAATAAATAAATAAAAAATCAATAAATCATTGTTTTTTTAAAAAAAGAAAGAGTAGAATAGAATAGATCTTTGTTGACACCGTTACCAGAACAATAAAACACAGTTTGACATCTCTCTGTTAGCAGCATGTAGATTTTTACATTAAAATTCCTTTAGGATAAGAGAAGAAAAAAATAAACTTAAACTCTAAGAGGTACCTACACAGGGAATGTATGTAATAACATAAGTATGTAGACAGTTATGTAGATAGATGGACGATAGATGATAACAACTAAGACTGGTTTCTGAGTTTCACAGCTGGGGTGGACGAGGCTAAGCATCAGGCTTTCAAATGAATTAAAGTCTGTCTGGGTCTTTGGTTGATTAATAGGCTGGTGTGAAAAATTGCTGCCACACCGCCCCCTCGGCCTGTGCTTCGAGGTTTCTGGTAGTTAGAATGACTCGGGGGTGTCGATTCATTTAAACTAACATAATCATCCTGCTGCAACCAGGTTTCTGTAAGGCAGAGTAAATCGATTTGTTGATCAATTATTAAGTCATGTACTAACAGAGACTTGGAGGAGAGAGACCTAATATTTAATAATCCTCATGTCTGATCTATGAAACCAGTTCAGCTGCAGTTTACTGAACTGGTTTCTTTTATTTTCTGTTTTCATTTCGTCTCTTCAAGGTCAGACGAACTCGACTATCAGCTCCCTCCTGAATCTGTTTCATCACACACACACACACACACACACACACACACACACACACACACACACACACACACACACACACACACACACACACACACACACACACAGACAGTATCCCCCCTTGGAGGCAGAGAGCTGCTGTTTTCAGTTTAAAGGCTATCAAAACACTGCTTTGAAGACAGAATTTATCTGTGTGTGTGTCTCCTTGTGTGTGGCGTGTGTGTAGTTTGTATGTATGTGTTGTTGTGTGTGTGTCACAGCGGGCCATGGAGAAGCTGTTTTTATGTGAAAGTGAAGCTGTTTTCTGCTTCAGGGCTTCAGCCAGTCACGCTGCGTGGGAGGTGTGTGTGCTTCAGTGTGTGGATACAAGGCGAACAGCTGTTAGTATTTGAGGCCTGCTGGTAGCACGAACACACACACACACACACACACACACACACACACACACACACACACACACACACACACTTGGTGTGTGCGTGTTGAAAGTTTCCACCTTCAGGCTGGTAAATATTTAAATGTAATTTTCTGTGAGTTGTGAATCTGTGTGTGTGTGTATACCTGTTTAGTCCACACACGCACACACACTCACACAGACTCACAGACACACAATCATGGCTTTGCCCTCCCTGAGGTTTATCTCCAGATGATGTAAACTTTTCCTTGTTTCTGTGTTGTGTTGATATTCTTGGACTCGAGCAGTGCAGCTTAGCATGACTCACAGTGAGAATAATCCTTCTGTGTGTGACTCTGGGACTCTCAACAGACCCTCGGCCTCACACACACACAAGCTGTGTCCCAATTCATAGACCACAGGCTTCGGAGGACCCGGCCTTCACGGTCTAGGTGGGCTGGATGGGCTGGAAGTAAACGGCTGTGAAATGGGACGGTCTAGACTTCAGATTAGCGTCACCGCTGCCTCGGTGGAGTTTAATAAACTCGGCCGTCTGCTCCTTGCTATCTAAAATATAACAGGACACTGGTGTAAACTCTCGACCGTCTCACACTTCTGTTTAATCAGTTTGACGTTTATTCAGCTGTGTGAAAACTAAAACTTTAATCTCAGCCAAACCGATTTATCAAGGAACAAAGAAAATTTAAAAATTCAAAAATTTAAGTTATCTGAGTGACTTATATATCACATTAACCTAGCGAAAGACCGCGGGGGGTTTGAAAACGATGCGCCAGGAGTTCGCTGTTCTTGACGGCTTTAGTGAGCCTCGAGCTTCGAGCAGGTGGGTAACAGACGTCTCCGAAAACGTCGGAGCACTTTTGCAAATATGCGATGTCTTGATAAACCGAGCAGATATTTGAAGTTTACACAGCTACATTCTCGCCTGAAAATATGTTAAGTTTATTTTGTGACCCAGAAAGATTAATAAGAGTAATTTTAAAACTTAGTTGCGGCCGCCATTGTTGGAAACTGGAATTGGCTGGGCCACATTATGAATTCTGGGATATGGTGGGCCACGAAGGACACACCCGACCCATCCTTCAAATCTGGGGAAAGGAGGACGCATTTGTCGGCCGGACTCGGACGAGTCTACGAATTGGGACAGCCTTCGTTGCGTCGCTGTGACGTAATCGGCCTTCAAATGCGGCCTCAGGAGGATGCAGCCTAAGAATTGGGACATACCTACAGAGCCTCTGCAGCTGTCGTCTGACCCCCTTGCTTCTACAGAACCTGCAGCGCGTTATTAGCAGGACCCTGCAGTTCCATGAATGCTTAACACGAGAACAGGAAGTGCTGTTACCTTCAGCTGAGACCTGAGCTGACGGACCTGCAGCTGGGTGGCGGCAGTAGATCCAAGCAGGGTTCGGTCATCAACTGCTGCATTGTTAGCTCGGCGCCCTCTGCTGGACTGACTATGAAACACGATTCTACAGTTTTTGGGATGATCTGAGATTTTTAAAGATGGGAATAACTGCAAATCAAACGATGACAGAGTCGCCTCCATCTTTGTTCAGATGTGTTTCGGGGTCATTTATTTTACTGTGATTCGGACTGAGTGTGAGGCGTCACAGGCCAAACAGTCAGAAAGATCACGACATCATTTCCTGTTCAGTCATGTTTGAGCTCCACAGACATGAGCGCCTCTCTTATTGGAAATTATTCATCCAACAAAGCCATTAAAGCCAGAGCTTCCAGTCAGTGTGAGTCTGTGTGTGTGCAGCGTGTGTGTGCTGACCTGTTAGCTGCTTGTCGCCTGCTGCCGGGGCGATGCGAATGTAGGGCGTGGTGAGCTGGGTGACGATTATAGCGGCTATTCATCCAGGAAGGCATGCAGACAGACAGAGAGAGAGAGAGAGGGCAGGTCTGTACTGCAGCAGAAACATTAGTAACACACAGCGCCCTGCTCTCTAACACAGCACTAACACAACGCTAACACAGCGCTCAGCGTTTGTGACTCAGAGTCGTCTCCTTATTTTGACCCAGTGCTTCCACCTGCTGTCTCTCATTATTATTATTATTATCATTGTTATCAATAAAGCAGGAAACCCTGCACTCATCTGGGTTTAAATAAAGTTACTTGAACGCTCTGATCGTGTGAAGAATTCTTGGTGGCAGCTTTAAACTTTAAACTGAACTGTGAGCCAAACAGAGGAGAGCAGAGCGCTGTTCACCTAAACACACCTGGAAGAGAAGCTCGTTAATCAGCCAATCAGTGATCAGATGTTAGTAACCAATCAATCAAGCAGCAGAAGCAGAGAAAGAACAGGAATCTCCTAACCATGTGTTCATCGCACTCACAGAGGTCAGAAAAAATGTGTTTATTAAAAAAAGGATCAGTCAGTGTATATACATATACTCACGGTGTTACCATGGCGATCAGTCAGTGCGTACAGATCAATAATGTTGAGTCTGATTTAGTGAAGGGTCTCTGCTGGGCCATAAATGGTTTTATACTGAAAACTGAAAAAGTCCATTTACTCGCCCATGATGCTGGTTTACATCTGACTGAGAACAGCTCCTGAATGCAGGCCAAAGAACTGCTTTTATGACTCATCGACGATAAAGTCAGTGATTATGAAGGACAGAACAAAGAGTGTAAAAGGGATTCATGTGCACGATAACCAATCATAAAAGACAAAAACCAAAAAAACTGTAACCTCCAGCACCGCCGCTCAGGCTCCTGGTGGACACACCCATGATGTCAGGTTCAAAATCCAGAAAACTTACTCTGACTCCGATTTAGCTCAGAGTCAAACTCGTCACAGAGTTTCAGCAGATGCACCTGCGGCACCGACGTGAAGCTCCTACATCACCTCGTTCTCAATTACTGGATTCACAGTCTGAGGTGTCCACAAACATAATCCTGTCCCTGTTTGATATCAGAGACAGGAAGCATGGACTGAAGTCCAAAGATCAACCGCTAACCCGAGGTGCGGTACAGGTGTGATACAGGTGTGATAAAACAGGAGTTTTAACCCTTTGTTGTTTTTTTCTTTGTGCTGTTATTATTGATATATTGATATTTTCTGTCATGTATTTATTCTTCTGAGCATTTTTGGTTATTGCTGATGAAACAAAGTCATTATTGGAATAAAAATCATCGTTAACGTGAGGCTGAACGCCAGCTCAAATGTGCGTTTCTCTCCACACGCTTCATAAATGAGGGTGCAGCATTTCTCCTTTGTTCTTTTGAAATAAGGTGGAGTTGATGGTGTGCAGAGATGGAAGGAAGTGAGTCTTTTTTCTGTCTGCCTGCATTTAAACGTCACGCCTGCTTCACACGCTCACAGAGGCGGTATCATGTTTCATTTTACACCTTTACTTTCTGCTGTCTCGGTGTGTTTTAACATTCAGCAGCCGTTCACATCACAGCAGCTCTGTTAGTGCTGCAAGGCATCATGGGTACTCTAAAAGGCAATATGATGGGTGGGTGGGGGTGGGGGTGTCCTACCCCCTGGGGTTGGCCACTAAAGTGTGACTGACAGGTACGTAGGGACCGACAGAGCCAATCAGCATATGGTGTTGTTAGCCAGCAGAACCACGAGCTCCAATAAGAGCTGATTAAAGCCAGGACAGTCGATTACTGTGTGTGTGTGTGTGTGTGTGTGTGTGTGTGTGTGTGTGTGTGTGTGTGTGTGTGTGTGTGTGTGTGTGTGTGTGATGATCCTGGATGTCCATCAGGGGAGATAACAGTGTTTTTGTTTAGCTGTGCTGTGCTCTCTGGACACCCATACAGGCTCCGTCATTAGCCTGGGTTTAGCCTGATATTAGCGTAGCACAGAGCTCTGTGTGTGTGTGTGTGTGTGTGCGTGTGTGTGTGTGTGTGTCGAGGACATGAGTCCATGAGTCCATATCCTCCAATCAGAGGTCCTCCTCTGATTGGAGGATAGGTGTCAGGGACAAGCAGCCATCTGTGAGCCATTATACTTCTAGAACCATTAGCCTACAATGCCAACAACTACACACTTTTCAAAATAAGATGATACAAACTACCTCTCAAAATAAATATTAAGGAAGACTTTTCCGAATCTTATAGAAATGGGATCTTGTGTCTTAACTATTCTAAATCACACACACACATTTCAAAGTAAAATATACTTTCAAATTAAAACACAGTTCACTAAAATGTATTCTATAACCTTTCAAATTAAACTGTACTGCCACCAACATCATTTTGTAGCATTTCACATTTAAACACATAAACTTTCAAAATAAAAATTACATTTGTACTTTTAATCAAATGTCTATAACCACTTTCAAAATAAGACCTTGCACATTTACCTTTCACATGCAGCTAATGAAAAGGTACATACAGAATTTTTCTGATTACGATTTTTCAAAATAAAATGAAAAGGGTCCAACTGGTACTGAATACATTTCAAAGTAAAATGCAGGCTCTTACCTTTAGTGGCCACTCGCACACAGTCGATCTTTGTCTCCTGTTGGAGAGAGGAGCAAATTAGTTTCCTGTCAACACAAATGCCGACATATTAGCTGTCACATCTGGCAACTACCCACACACACACACACACACACACACACACACACACACAAAACACACTCATCGTAAACAGAGCGGACAGAAGGCAAATGGCTGTGGATCAGTGCCTGTGCTGGCATTTAACAGCCAACACACACTCACATATAACACAGACACTCACTCACACACACACACACACACACACACACACACACACACACACACTACACTGCGTGAGGCAGGTTTTGGTGAAAGGCGAGCAAGAACATCTTGTGTCTTTCTGGTTTTAACAAACAGCCGACAAATTAACCACAAGAGCTCATGAATATTCATCCTCACACACACACACACACACACACACACACACACACACACACACACACACACACACACACACACACACAGCAAGGCGAGGCGACAGTAAAAAGCACTACAGCTGCTGCATTATTCAGCACACAGACACACACACATACAAATTAAACCTCCCAGCATCAATAATTAACACCCAACATAATACAATATGTGTGTGTGAGTGTGTGTAACTGTTAAAATTTGTCTTTTCATTACACACATGTATGACACACACACACACACACACAAACACACTGTAGCCTATTAGTGTCACTGGTCAGGCTTCTGGAACTTTCTGCACCCCTATTAAACAGCCGTGTGTGTGTGTGTGTGTGTGTGTGGTCTCGGTCTCACTCGTCTGGTTTTATGACAGGAAGAACAGAGAAAGTGTTAAAATTGACAGAACAGAGCAGAATCATGTGGAACCTTTGTTAAAAGGAGAAGCGTTGCTCTGTCGCACGCCGCCGTTGGGCTCGGCTGCACGCTGTGATTGGATATCTTGACACCTGCTACTTCTTTAAATAAAAGCCAGCAAGTGTTTGCTCTCTGTTAAACACTCTGTGCACAACTGGTTTAATCCCAGGATGCTTAGGTAAACACCTGAGCTAACACAAGTGAAATATGTCTGGATTTAAAGTGAATTCTCTTCCTCAAGACGACATTATTGTCATCTTCGTCATCATCATCTGGTATTCAGAATAATCCACCACAAACTCCCGCAGAGACCAAAGATGATAGTTGGAAGCTGCCTGGCAGTCACAGTCTCAGAGAAGCTCTGTTTCAGGCACAAAAAGGACTCGGTCAGGTTCAGGAACTAAAGACGGCTCAGGCTACGTCCACACGGGCACTTTTGAAAACACAGATTTTTCTATGCGTTTGAGCCTTTCGTCCACACGTAAACTGAAAACGATGTTTAAAAAAGTCCTATCAGGGTGGAGATTATCAAAAACTCTGTGGTCCCACAGTGCGTCACATTATTGTTTACATGAGATGAATTTCTACAATGGCAGACAAAATGCTGTTGCTGTTAATCTGACTGCAGTTTTTACATGCTGACATGCACACACGCAGTGCCTCCATTTACACAGACAGAGGAGTCAGAGTGAGCTTCGGACGTGGCTTCTACATCCAACACAGACCCTCTCACAACCCAAATCCCCACGTTGGTTTTGAATACATTTCCTTTTTTAAAAAAATGTAATTTATGTGTGCTGCATGCGTTTTGTTCATTCCTAAGATGTGAGTCTACACCAACTAAAATACTGTCTTTAGTTATCGTGTGAAAGCCTCACGGAATTCATACTATTGAGTTCCTGTCTCTCTGTCTTCTTCTGCCTTTTTGTTACCTTATAACAAAACAACGACTTAGTTAGCATCAATCAATAAAAACAACTTGGTCAGGTTCAGTAACTAAAAACGGTCAAAAGAAGCGATTGTCAGGTTCAGTCTTCAGTCTCATAGTGATCCATTGATGTGTGAGTGGATATCCATGGTAGACTGCAGACAGGAGCTGATGACAGATGATTCAGCTGATTTAAATGATTTGAATTCCACTGTGTTGGCTGTGTTACCTGTAAACAGGTGAACTCACCCCATTGGCAGTGCTGACAGCCTGATAGTAAATCCCATAACTCTTATGAGGCAGGAGGGGAGCGTTCCAGTAACCACTGTAGGTCCTGTTGTCACCTGTACAAACACAAAGGTAAACAGACTGGATCACTGACTGACTCGTTTATTAACTCACTAATTAAGAGACTCACAGACTGATTCGCCAACTGACTGAGTCAATAACTGACAGACCCATTGACTGACTAACTAATTGACTGATTGGCTCACTCATTGACAGACTCACTGACTGAGTGAATGACTGACTGAGTCACTGACCCACACAGAAGGGCATGGGCGCCCTCAGCTCGCTCATTGGAAGCTCAGCGCTGAAGTAATACTGGGAGTCCAGCAGCGTGGCGTTCTGGAAGTGAATGGGCACTGGATAGCAGCGCAGAATCTCTGCAGTGCCTCTGGTCTGCCTGCGGGGGCGCTCCTCTTCCACCACCACCTGGTATTTACTACAGACAGACAGGTTGAATCGTGAACAGATCTTGTAAAACAGAGTCACAGGTTTACCGTGGATGCAGGTACTGAAGCAAGGCGTTATCAGTTTGGATTATGGGAAAAGCAGCTGTTTGTGGATCCTGCAGCTTTGACCACGGCTCCAGCTGAGAACTCCGGTCTTTGGGAGAATCAGTAATGCATGTTTTCGTAAAAAGGAAAATGGGATGAAGATAAACTCTTGTTATTGCAGAATTGCTGCTGTGAGCTCTGCTGTTCGTGATTGTTGCTGATAATTGGCTGGATTTCAGTTCACATACAAGCCGACACATTAAACTGCTCGGCTCTTCTTCTGCCCATCTGTTGATTCATTATTCAGCTCCACATAAAGGTCACCTATGCCTCTCCTCCATCACACTCTCCTTCACTTTTATTAACTCTCCGTCTGCGTGTAGAGGCTGTAACTTTAGTTTGACATTAAACTGATCATTCATTTCCTCCTGTCAGAGCTGCTATTAAATCCTATATGCAGGTAAAAGACATCAAGGAAGAAAAGAAAGGGAAATAACATGAGATATAATATTTTTAAAAATATATAATTCTAGGTAGCTGTCATCTACTTATCCCTGAATGAAAAAAATTCACGTTCACCATCGACCACCATACATTCTGTATTCGACAGTCAGGAGGAGGAGCTGCCTGATTGTTCCTGTGCTGATTTAAAGCCTCATGAACGTCTCATTAAAATCTCAGTCTGACCATTATAAGGATATCGACAGAAAAAAACACATCAAACTCTACCGACATTTAAGGAAACTTTAGAAACTTCGGGAAACCTGTCGGCTCCATTAAAACTCTCCACAAGAGAAATGATCAACTTTATTAAAACACCACAAAAACTGACTTTCAGAAAACTCGACATAAACTGTTCTAACTGAACACAACACACTGAGTTTTTATCAGTGTTTGTACTCTGGAAACAATAGTTGTGTTCTTCACAGGAGTCTCACACACACATACGCGCACACACACACACATGTCTGGTTTGCTATCCTCGTGGGGACATCCCATTGACATAATGCTTTCCCTAGCCCCTTACCCTAACCCTAACCATTAAAAATGAATGCCTAACCCTAACCCTTACCCTAAACCTAACCATAACCTAATTGTAACCCTGACAGTAAAACCGCATTGCTTTCAACCCCGAGGGGACCTGGATTTTGGTCCCCACGGTGCAGAAAGTCCCCACCAGGATAGTAAAAGTCAGATTTTGGTCCTCACCAGGATAGAACGAACCCGTACACACACACACACACACACACACACACACACACACACACACACACACACACACACACACACACACACAGGTCTGTGAAAACACTTCAAGAACTATACCACCTCTATTAAGCTACATTATACATGCTTCCCTTAGGCAGTATCATTAGAAGACATTGCACACATTTATACTGCTATGCAGATGACACGCAGCTCTATCTGCCCATGAACCCAAGTCTTTATGTCTTAAAGACATAAAGTCTTTATGTCTTAAAGACATAAAGACTTTCTGCTTCTTAATTCAGATCAAACCGAGGTTATTGTACTCGGCCCTGAAAATCTTAGAAATATGGTATCTAACGTCTTGATGCATGCTCAATCATCCAGGTAAGTAAATCTCCAAAAGTTGATTCTGTTCATCTGGACGTAGCGTTTTCAGTGGGAGAAACGTTTCGTCACTCATCCAGGTGTCTTCTTCAGTCTCAGCTGTCTGCAGGTTTCCCCAATCTTATAAACAGTACATTTGCATAATGACTGAAACCAGCCCACTGAAGGAACAATGAAACGAAACCCAGGAAGTGGCTACAGGAAGAGAGTGATAGACTGTCTGAAGCAGTTAGAACAAGACAAGGCTATCGACCGGACCTCATACCACAGGCTGTACCCAGGGGAGTCTACACCAAGTCTGTATGGTTTACCGAAGATACATAAACAGGGTGCACCTTTAAGACCGATTGTCTGCATGATCAACTCTGTCACCTATAACATCTCCAAGTTTCTGGCTTTGATCCTCAACCCGCTGGTGGGCAGCTCTGAACACCACATCCAGAACACTCTGGATTTTGTTGAGAAGGTGAGAGATGTCATCATGGAGGCAGATGAAACCATGGTCTCGTACGACGTTACATCTCTCTTCACTTGCATCCCAGTCACGGAAGCGTTGGAGGTAGTTTGTAAGAGATTACAGGATGACACCAACCTCAGCAACAGGACCACTCTCAGCACCGACCAAGTGTGTTTAAACTGTGTCTTCATTCCACCTACTTCACATACAAGGGTCAGTTCTACAGGCAGAAACATGGGTGTGCCATGGGCTCCCCAGTTTCACCCATCGTGGCCAATTTGTACATGGACCAGGGAGGATATGAAAAGTGGCAGGTTAGCCTTCTTAGACTGTGAGATTTCCATCAGTAATGGGGGACATCTAAAAGCTGACGTGTACCGGAAACCTGCGCATACGGATCAGTATCTAAGGTTTGACTCTCATCATCCACTGGAGCACAAACTGGGTGTCATCAGGACGCTACAACACAGAGCGAACACCATCCCCACTGACACAGCGGCCAGGGAGGCAGAAGAACATCAAGAAGGCCCTGAGTAAATGTGGTTATCCCAGCTGGACTTTTGTCAAAGCGGGAAAGGCATCTAAAGAAAGCTATTCCCCAACTCTCTGTGAATGGTCCTCATGGACATTGATCAGTGGTTGTTGATCATTAGTTGTTGATCAATGGTCATGAGAATTTGCATAATTAAGATTAAGGAACTGACCTCGCAGCACATTGTTCCTTCAGTGGGCTGGTTTCAGTCATTATGCAAATGTACTGTTTATAAGATTGAAACATGCAGTCAGCTGAGACTGAAGAAGTCACTTGGATGAGTGATGAAACGTTTCTCCCACAAAACGCTACGTCCAGATGAACAGAATCAACTTTTGGAAATATGGTATCTAACCAGATTCTTACTCTGGATGGCATTACCTTGGCCTCCAGTAACACTGTGAGGAACCTTGGAGTCATTTTTGACCAGGACATGTCCTTCAACGCACATATTAAACAAATATGTAAGACTGCTTTCTTCCATTTGTGCAACATCTCTAAAATTAGAAATATCCTGTCTCAGAGTGATGCTGAAAAACTAGTTCATGCATTTATTACTTCCAGGCTGGACGACTGTAATTCATTATTATCAGGAAGTCCTAAAAACTCCCTGAAAAGCCTTCAGTTAATCCAAAATGCTGCAGCAAGAGTCCTGACAGGGACTAGAAAGAGAGAGCAGATTTCTCCTGTATTGGCTTCCCTTCATTGGCTTCCTGTTAAATCCAGAATTCAAAATCCTGCTCCTCACATACAAGGTCTTAAATAATCAGGCCCCATCTTATCTTAATGACCTTGTAGTACCATATCACCCTATTAGAGCACTTCGCTCTCACACTGCAGGCTTACTTGTTGTTCCTAGAGTATTTAAAAGTAGAATGGGAGGCAGAGCCTTCAGTTTTCAGGCCCCTCTTCTGTGGAACCAGCTTCCAGTTTGGATTCAGGAGACAGACACTATCTCTACTTTCAAGATTAGGCTTCAAACTTTCCTTTTTGCTAAAGCATATAGTTAGGGCTGGACCAGGTGACCCTGAATCCTCAGTTATGCTGCAATAGGTGTAGGCTGCTGGGGGATTCCCATGATGCACTGGGTGTTTCTTCTTCACTCACTATGTGTTAATAGACCTCTCTGCATTGAATCACACTTAGTAATCCCCAGCTCTCCTCCACAGCATGTCTTTAGATATGTCCCAATTTCTCGGCCGCATCCTTTGGAGGCCGCATTTGAAGGCCGATTACGTCACAACCAGGAAATGAAGGGTGCTCCAAATGCGTCCTTTATTTCCCCAGATTTGAAGGATGGGTCGGGTGTATCGTTCGTGGCCCACCATATCCCAGAATTCATAGCGCGGCCCCGCCAATTCCAGTTTCCAACTATGGCGGTAGCAACTTACTCTTATTACTCTTTGAAATACTTTATTATTTCAATTATTATTTATAATATTTGTATAATAATATAAAATACTTTTCAAATGCGGCAATGGCGTATATCTGCTCGGTTTATCAAGACATCACATATTTGTAAAAGTGCTCCGACGTTTTTGGAGACGTCTGTTACCCACCAGCTCGATAGCTGACCGGGAGCTCGTGGGTCACTAAAGCCGGCGAGGCCAGTGGACTCCCGGCACATCATTTCAGATCCCCATGGTCTTCACTACTCAGGTTAAACATGATATATAAGTCACTATGATAACTTATAAATGTTAATTTTTGGCTTTTTTCAATGTTTCATTTGTTACTGTGTAAATCGGTTTGGCTGAGATTAAAGTTTTAGTTTTCACACAGTTGAGTAAACATCAAACTGATTAAACAGAAGTGTGAGATGGTCGAGAGTTTACTCCTGTTATATTTATAGTGTCCTGTTATATTTTAGATAGCAAGGAGCAGACAGCCGAGTTTATTAAACTCCACCGAGACAGCGGTGACGCAAATCTGAAGGCTCGACCGTCCAATTTCACAGCCGCTCACTTCCGGCCTTCAGAGGACCCGACCCACATCTGAAGCCCGGCTTAGGAATTGGGACATGTCTTTATCCTGTCTGCCTCCCCTCACCCCAACCAGTCGCAGCAGATGGCCCCGCCCCTCCCTGAGCCTGGTTTTGCTGGAGATTTCTTCCTGTTAAAAAGGAGTTTTTCCTCCTTACTGTCACCAAATGCTTGCTCATAGGGCAACGTCTGATTGTTAGTGTTTTCTCTGTATAATAGGGTCTTTCAATCAACTGCTGTGATTTGTTGCTGTATAAATAAAATTGAACTGAAGTGAAAGTATTGTGACTCTAGAGTAAACTTTCTTTTCCAGCAGAAGAGTCTGTATGTGGTTTACACACACACTGGGCTGCACCTGAATGCAGCACGGTTAGTTTTTAAGACGGCGTGCGTCCCGAGGGACGCTGGAAACAATAGTTGTGTTTTTCACAGGAGTCCAGTTCAGGACAGAAGTCATATATCAACACACACACACAGTTTCTGACACACATCTGAAGGTGTGGAGGGTGAAACTGCAGTGTTGTCACATTTCCTGCTGGACAGGAAACTAATGGAGGACAGGAAGGCGCACAGACACAAACACACTGTTTTTAATTCGCCTCTGAAAGGAAGAGAAGAAGAACAAACTGGATCATTTCTGCCTCGTTCTTTCAGTTTCTTTTTTCTTCTCGCTCTCCTCCCCCTCACATCTCTCTCTTTATGTCCTTTCTTTTCTTCTCTCTGTCGTTGACGTTCCATCTCCAATCACATTTCTCCACGCTCGAGTCGCAGGACTTGTTGTGTGTGTGTGTGACAGTAATCTGATTACAGCTGCAGGTCGCCGGCGGCAACACCTTTTGTCCTGTGATGCGCGTTTCCTATATACATGTGTGTGTGTGTGCCTGAAGGCCGACACACACTCTGGTGTCAGAGACAAAGTTAAATATAAACACGCAGACCTTAAATCGTATCTCGGAGCAGCATCTGTTCAATCTGATGGATTTCACATCAGACATCATGTCGATTAACACAGCGCACATCACACACACACACGCCTCGTCCCTACACAAAAGGAAAAACAGATCTCGCTTCAGCTGAAAAGATCCATTTTCCTCCTTTCAGCTTCCTCTTTCTTCGCCCCCACTCAAACACAAGAGTCACGTTCGAGTGACTGAGGACGATCTGCAGCGTTCGCAGCTCTCTCTCACTGCTTGCACAGGAAACACGGCCACTCGCTGAAGTGGCGACGAGCACGTGCAGGTGCTTCCATGAGATCCTTTTCAGACATCTAGCAAACCAAAGAAAGCTGAAGTGGAGCTGGAACTGCTCTTGCTGAGCAAACGCAGGCGGTGCAGGAATAAACAGCTGACATGCACCTCCAGCAGCCTCACTGGGTTTCATCCACCCAGTCGTCACACAGCAGTGGCAGCACGGTTGCCTCACAGTTTAATTCCACCGTCAGGTCTTTCTGTGTGGAGTTTGCATGTTCCTCCTGTGTTTGCATGGGTTCTCTCCCAGTCGTTGTCTGTCTCTACAGTGGCTTGCAAAAGTATTCGGCCCCCTTGAACTTTTCCACATTTTGTCACATTACAGCCACAAACATGAATCAATTTTATTGGAATTCCACATGAAAGACCAATACAAAGTGGTGTACACGTGAGAAGTGGAACGAAAATCATACATGATTCCAAACATCTTTTACAAATAAATAACTGAAAAGCGGGGTGTGCGTAATTATTCAGCCCCCTGAGTCAATACTTTGTAGAACCACCTTTTGCTGCAGTTACAGCTGCCAGTCTTTTAGGGTATGTCTCTACCAGCTTTGCCCATTCTTCTTTGCAAAACAGCTCCAGCTCAGTCAGATTAGATGGACAGCGTTTGTGAGCAGCAGTTTTCAGATCTTGCCACAGATTCTGGATTGGATTTAGATCTGGACTTTGACTGGGCCATTCTAACACATGGATATGTTTTGTTTTAAACCATTCCATTGTTGCCCTGGCTTTATGTTTAGGGTCGTTGTCCTGCTGGGAGGTGAACCTCCGCCCCAGTCCCAAGTCTTTGGCAGACTCCAAGAGGTTTTCTTCCAAGATTGCCCTGTATTTGGCTCCATCCATCTTCCCATCAACTCTGACCAGCTTCCCTGTCCCTGCTGAAGAGAAGCACCCCCAGAGCATGATGCTGCCACCACCATATTTGACAGTGGGGATGGTGTGTTCAGAGTGATGTGCAGTGTTAGTTTTCCGCCACACATAGCGTTTTGCATTTTGGCCAAAAAGTTCCATTTTGGTCTCATCTGACCAGAGCACCTTCTTCCACATCTTTCTGTCCCCCCCACATGGCTCGTGGCAAACTGCAAACGGGACATCTTATGGTTTTCTGTTAACAATGGCTTTCTTCTTGCCACTCTTCCATAAAGGCCAACTTTGTGCAGTGCACGACTAATAGTTGTCCTATGGACAGATTCCCCCACCTGAGCTGTAGATCTCTGCAGCTCGTCCAGAGTCACCATGGGCCTCTTGGCTGCATTTCTGATCAGCGCTCTCCTTGTTCGGCCTGTCAGTTTAGGTGGACGGCCTTGTCTTGGTAGGTTTACAGTTGTGCCATACTCCTTCCATTTCTGAATGATCGCTTGAACAGTGCTCCGTGGGATGTTCAAGGCTTGGAAAATCTTTTTGTAGCCTAAGCCTGCTTTAAATTTCTCAATAACTTTATCCCTGACCTGTCTGGTGTCTAAATCCAATCAAGAATCTGTGGCAAGATCTGAAAACTGCTGTTCACAAACGCTGTCCATCTAATCTGACTGAGCTGGAGCTGTTTTGCAAAGAAGAATGGGCAAGGATTTTAGTCTGTAGATGTGCAAAGCTGGTAGAGACATACCCTAAAAGACTGGCAGCTGTAATTGCAGCAAAAGGTGGTTCTACAAAGTATTGACTCAGGGGGCTGAATAATTACGCACACCCCACTTTTCAGTTATTTGCTTGTAAAAAATGTTTGGAATCAAGTTTGATTTTCGTTCCACTTCTCACGTGTACACCACTTTGTATTGGTCTTTCACATGGAATTCCAATAAAATTGATTCATGTTTGTGGCTATAATGTGACAAAATGTGGAAAAGTTCAAGGGGGCCGAATACTTTTGCAAGCCACTGTATGTGTGAGCCCTGCGACAGACTGGGGCCTGTCCAGGTTAGGGGCTGAATAGGCTCCCGTCGCGCCCCTAAACTGGATAAGCCAAAGAGAATGAATGAATAATCCCAGCAGTCACCTGAAGGTGCTTTCTAATGTACAGACTCTGACCTAACCTTAACTCTCAGATGCACAGCTAGCTACAACTCTGGACTTAATGAAACTAAACATGGAGGGTTGGTGACGTCGGGCTGCTGTCTGGTGGTTAGCTGCAGAGCTGGGGTGAGGTTAAACTGTTCTTATTGCTGTCTTATTTAATGAATCATTTCAATGTAAGCAGCTATCTCCTGGAAGTTTTCAGTCTTTTGAATATGTGGCGTTACAGCTGAAGGCTCCATCCAAAGTTGTGTTTCTTAATGTTTACAGGCCTCCCAAATACTGCACAGACTTTTTTAATGACCTCAGTGAACTGCTGTCTGTGATCTGTGTTGATTTCGACTGTGTAATTATTGTTGGGGATTTTAACATCCAAGTGGACAACCCTCAGGACAAAGGGACTAAAGACCTGAGTAACACTCTGGGCAACTTTGGGCTGACTCAGCATGTAACAGAGGCCACACATAATAGAGGACACACTCTTGACCTACTGATCTCCAAGGGCCTGAGCATTTCAAAGGTTACTGTGTCTGATGTGGGCCTATCTGATCATTACTGTGTTTTCTTTGAAAGTAAAATCTCAGCCCACACAAATATATCAACAGCAGTGATCACAAAACGGTGTATAACTGAACACAGTAGTGAGATCTTTAACCAGGTCTTCCCATTAACACCTGACCTGTCCAGAGGTTCAGTCAATGAGCTCGTCACTAGCTTCAATGCTAAAATGTTAAATGTAATGGACACTATTGCTCCCATTAAGGTGAAGGTTATCTCTGGAAGGAAAAAGTCTCCCTGGAGAAACTCCACACTGGTGAAAAATGAAAAAAGAGAGTGTAGGAAAGCTGAGCGCAGATGGAGAAAAACAAACCTCCAGGTTCATTATGACATCTATAAAGAGAAACTTCACAATTATAATTTACAACTGAGGAGTGCAAGGAGGTCCTACTTCTCTGACATCATCACCAAAAACAGTCATAATGCTCGGGTCTTATTTTCTACAGTTGACAGGCTAACAAACCCTCCTGTGTCAGTGGCAGCTGAACTTCATTCGACCATGGCCTGCAATGACTTTGCCAAATTCTTCACAGAAAAAATCCAAAAGATTAGACAAGCAATTGGTACATCAACAGCAGATCCAGGACATGTACTGTGTCCACCAAAAAACTGTTTAAACACCATCAAACAGTTTCACCCTATTAACAGCAAAGACCTGGAGGACATCTTAGGCCAACTGAACCCCTCCTCTTGCTGTTTAGATGTCCTGCCAACAAGTTTTTTCAAAAAGGTCTCAAAGACTTTGGAGTCAGACCTGTTACAGATCATCAACTTTTCTTTAATGTCAGGTGTGTTTCCAGAATCACTAAAAACTGCTGTAATTAAACCTATACTGAAAAAGGACAATCTTGACAAGACACAAATGAATAACTACAGGCCGATCTCAAATCTCCCATTTTTAAGTAAGATCATTGAAAAAGCAGTTTCTCAACAGCTCAATTACTTCTTAACACAGAATAACTGCTATGATGCCTTCCAGTCAGGTTTTAGACAGAACCACAGCACTGAAACCGCTCTGACCAAAGTGTTTAATGACATATGTTTGAATACAGACAGTGGAAAAATGTCAGTCTTAGTTTTACTGGATCTCAGTGCAGCATTTGATACAGTTGACCACAACATATTACTCAAACGACTGGAGAACTGGGCAGGTCTTTCAGGAACTGTACTAAACTGGTTCAAAACATACTTAGAAAACAGGAAATACTTTGTATCAATAGGTAACTTCACATCTGAGCAGACAAGTATCACATGTGGAGTTCCCCAAGGTTCCATCTTGGGACCCCTTCTGTTTAACATTTACATGCTCCCACTGGCACAGATTATAAAGAACAACAAAATAAACTATCACAGCTATGCAGATGACACACAAATATATATCACAATGTCACCAGGAGACCGAGGCCCTGTACAGGCTCTTAGTAAATGCATTGAGGAAATTAATGACTGGTTGTGCCACAATTTTCTCCAGCTAAACAAAAACAAAACTGAAGTAATAGTCTTTGGAGCCAAAGAAAAACGATTACAGGTCACCAGAGAACTTCAATCTATACACCTAAAAACCACAAACCAGGCGCGAAATTTGGGTGTAGTGATGGATGCAGACCTAAACTTGGAAAAACACATTAAGACAATAACAAAATCAGCTCACTATCACCTCAAGAATATTTCAAGGATAAAAGATCTGATGTCTCAACAGGACCTGGAAAAACTAGTCCATGCATTCATCTTTAGCAGGCTTGATTACTGTAACAGCATCTTTACAGGTCTACCTAAAAAATCAATCAGACAACTACAGCTCATTCAGAACTCTGCTGCTAGAGTCCTCACTAAGACCAAAAAAGTGGACCACATCAGTCCAGCTCTGAGGTCTTTACACTGGCTGCCTGTCCGTCAGAGGATAGACTTTAAAGTTCTGATGCTGGTCTATAAAGCTCTGAATGGTTTAGGACCAAAATACATCAGTGACCTCCTGACCCAGTATGAACCTTCCAGATCCCTCAGGTCATCTGGATCCGGTTTTTTATCAGTTCCCAGAGTCAGAACCAGACACGGAGAAGCTGCATTCAGCTTTTATGCTCCTTATATCTGGAACAAACTCCCAGAAAGCCTCAGATCAGCTGAAACACTCAGTTTATTTAAATCCAGGTTGAAGACTCACCTGTTCTCAGCTGCATTTGAATAAAACACCAAATCCACACTTTTAAGCTTAAATTTCAAAACTTACATTTTAACTACTGATTTTATCTACTGTCCTGATTTTATCTACTGTTCTGATTTTTGATTTTATATACTGTTTTGTTTGTTTGTTTAAATTAATTTTAAATCATGCTTTTTATTGGTTTTTGTTTTTGATGTCTCTGTAAAGCACTTTGAATCACCTTGTTGTTGAATTGTGCTATATAAATAAACTTGCCTTGCCTTCTCAGTTTATGCTGAGGGTTCCTGATGGGTGGAGACAAACGCCGTCATACGGACCAAACTCCATCCAAAGAAGGTCTGAGAGGATACACTCACAGCTCGAAGCCGTCATTCATGTTTGGATGACTTCAAATCACAACAACAGTCGCTTTGTAGTGTAAGGTAGACCCTACACTGATCCCGGCTTCATGGCTCAAATATGTGGAGTCTGTGACAGTGAGCGTACCAGCTGCACTTACACTAACTGCATCCATAAAGACGAGCTGCACATGAGCAGAACCAAAAGCCACGCCCACTGCCAAAGCCTACTCCACACTCGTTAACACAAGCAGTACATCAGTAGATACGCACAAGCGTCGAGGCCACCAGCTACCCAGCATGCAACACTTTGTGTGTCTCTGCACTATCACGAAAAGACTCACCGGGATTATTTCACAATGACACTTGTGTTTTTCATCTTTTTTAGCAAATTATTCAGAATACAACAGTCGCCTCAAGGCGCTTTATTTTGTACAGTAGATCGTACAATAACACATACAGAGAAAAACCCAACAATCATATGACCCCCTATGAGCAAGCACTTTGGCGACAGTGGGAAGGAAAAACTCCCTTTTAACAGGAAGAAACCTCCGGCAGAACCAGGCTCAGGGAGGGGCGGGGCCATCTGCTGTGATTGGTTGGGGTGAGAGAAGGAAGACAGGATAAAGACATGCTGTGGAAGAGAGACAGAGATTAATAACAAGTATGATTCAATGCAGAGAGGTCTGTTAACACACACTGTCCTCATTATCATAGAGACTCCACGAGGTGAGATCTTGCGTGGAGCTCCACACTGAGGGAAATGGGCAGTTATTTCATGGTTCTTCCATTTGCAAATTATCGCACCACCTATTGTCACCTTCTCACCCAGCTGCTTGGCGATGGTCTTGTAGCCCATTCCAGCCTTGTGTAGGTCCACAGTCTTGTCCCTGACATCCTTGGAAAGCTGTTTGGTCTTGGTCATTGTGCAGAGTTTGAATCTGGACATACTGATTGCTTCTATGGACAGCTGTCTTTCATACAGCTAACGAGCTGAGAAGGCTCCCGGTGTCAGCTCGTTACCTGTATGAAACACACCTGGGAGCCAGAAATCTTGCTGACTGATGGGCACAGTCTCAATGGAGATGGGTTTTTGGGGGGGTAGCAGGAGGAGAGAAGCTGCAGAGAGGCGTGTAAGACTGCAACTCTGCTTCCTGGTCCCAACTCTGGATGGTCATATTTTGGGGGGTTTAATAAATTGGTCCATATTTCTAGAAATGAGAGCTGCTCCATCCAAAGTGGGATGGATGCCGTCTCTCCTAACAAGACCAGGTTTCCTCCAGAAGGTTTGCCAATTATCTATGAAGCCCACATCGTTTCTGGGACACCACTCAGACAGCCAGCAATTTAAGGAGAACATGCGGCTAAACATGTCACTCCTGGTCTGATTGGGGAGGGGACCAGAGAAAACTACAGAGTCCCACATTGTTTTGGCAAAGTTACACACCGATTCAATATTGATTTTAGTGACCTCCGATTGGCGTAACCGGGTGTCATTAGATTAAGCCAATATACCTGCCAGTCTCTCCATTACAGCGCTCACCTTAGTGTCTCCACCTTCAGGTCACTGCTCTTAGTCTGTGGTCATGTGACAAGCAGGTGTTCATTATCAGCGGCAGAGCCTTCCTGTCTGAGACGCTGTCTCACACGCTGCTTCCTGTCAGTTTGTAGTGTGTGTGTGAGACTGACACATTAGCTGATAATCCCTGGGTAATCCTCTGTGTTAGCAGTGGGCTCTGATTAGCCCCGCCCGCTGATTGTTAATTAACCAAATCCCTCGCTACAGCCCGATGACAGAGCCCACTCAGCTGTTGACATGACGACTGTTACTGCAGATACCGCCTCCCTCTGGGCAGCTGTGAGTGTGTGTGAGACAGTGAGTGTTTTTTAATTTCAGGACAAGTCTTAATTTCCTGTTAGTGATGTGAGCAGTTTGTCGCCTGACTTCCTGCTTCAGAGCGGTACACATCGGCGCTTTAATCTTTAACAGCAACGTCATGAAATGTTCATGGAGCGGGAGATTGATGCTGCTGAATATTTGAACAGGTACGTTACCTGACCGGAGCCCCACGGCTCTGAGCGGGCTTCAGCAGGACGGTGACGGTGGAGTCGGTCTGATTCAGGGGAGACTCCTGATCGTATGCCGGCATCAGAGGAGCTGAAGAGGAGGAGGAGTTACAACATGTTCAGCTCATTCCCTCCTGATTTACCTTCACACTGAAGCAAAGAGTGGAAATGACTCAGAGGCCTGGCGAGGAGCAGAACCACACCCGAGCGCACAGAGTGGAATCAGCTGATTCCTTCCAGCTCGACTGTTTGTGTCGGGAAAACCCAAATCGGGTCTGCCTGTTTACTCTCACCCCTCTGAACACTGTGACTGAAAGCTCCGCTGGGATTAAACACACGACTGGCTTTTCAAAATAAAATGTCAGTAAGAGCCAGTGAGAAGCACTATCGAGTTAACCCTTTCTCACCCAGCCCAACTTGTTTTGTAGTTTCGGCTGTAAAATGACATCTTTCAGGAAACATTTGAATTTTCTCTCTACTCCAGAGTTATGGTCATGTGAAGCATGTGTGGTAAAATCTAGGCGGAGCTGATTTCTCTGTCCGTGTTGAGACTGCAGAAACTTGTGAACACTTTGTGCTACTGTGACACACAAAATAAGTTCACCTCGTCTTCCTTCATTGGAATTTTGTCCCTGGCACAAACAGCTACAGAGTTACAGTCATTTAAAGTAAAAACAACAATCTGCGCTCTTAGTTTGACAGTCCTACCTGAGATCTTGGTGGTAAACTGGGTGATAACAGGGGGCCCAAAGCCTTTAACAGTGGAGGCTCTTATTGTGAAGGAGTAGGTGGAGCCCGGGTAGAGGCCGGTGAACATGTGGCTTGTCTCATTGGCCGGTTTCAACACCTTGCCGCTCTGATTGGACAGGTCAAACTCCGTGTCGAAGGAGCTCAAGGCTTTGTAGGATATCTGGGGAGAAGACAGACATCGGGACCCAGATGACTCACGGGGTCTGACTGGGAGACTGCAAAGCCTGCTGGGAGTTGTATGCATTTACCTCATACTGCCGGATCAGGCCGTAGGTCTGCAGCGGTTCCCTCCAGCTCAGGCTGATCTGCTGCTCGTAGCTGCTGCCGAGGATCGAGTCCACGGGGACTGCCCCGGGAACTGAAACCAAAATGTCACCATAGGTTACCAACGGAGGACAAAGCAGTAGACTCTACTGTGTTTCTACTGTGAAACTGTTGTGACTCTACTGTGATTCTCCTTTGATTCTACTATATCTCTACTGAGACTCCACTGTGACTCCAGGGAGAGTTTTACCATCCTCGTCTGTCAGCACCAGCAGCTCCTCGCTCTCCTTGCGTCCTTCGGGGTTGCTCAGGATGAGTCTCAGGCTGACGTTGGTGAAGGGTGGAAGGTTACGTACGGTGTGCGTCGGCATGGTGCTCCTTGTGTCATACACCTCCTCCTCCCGCACCTCCTCCTTCGCTGGCTCCCTGCAGAAGAAACAGCAGGTGTTTTATTTCCTCCCTTCTTTCTACCCACAGTCTCCCCCCCACCTGATTCCTGCCCCACTGATGATGGCTGCTTCCTATGGCTGTGTCGGCAGGTCATGGTAGTCTGAGGAGCTTGGAAAGAAAGCAGCTAGACTTTAAGTTTCATCTGAGAAGCTTCTTCAGTTCTAAACCAAAGAGCTGAGTGGTATTCATCTATTTATCAAGTTGTCCCTTATGAGGGACCCACTACTGATCATGTGACTCATCCCATTAGCCAGTGGGTGAAAAAAGGCGTGGGTCATTATCAGCAGAGGTTTCAGGTGAACCCACTGTGAGACCTCGCCCCACCCTATCATGTCACTTATTAAGATCAACGGCCCAGGATGTGAGTGGGCGTTTAGGCGTCTGGGAAGGATTGTAGATGGCAGACAGTTGTGTCGTAAGCCCCGCCCTCTGTTCACAGTGGACATAGATGCTTCTTTCACTCGTCTCTCAAACCATCTGTCTTGTCTGTCCAACATGTGGACACTGGCATCCTCGAAAGAGTGACCTTTGGTAACACCTGACACCTCTGCTGATAATGACCCACACCTTGACTCATGTGGTGAGTCACATGATCAATAGAGGTTCAGTGACCCTCATAAGGGACACCCCCACTAGGGTTCAAATACCTGGGACTCTCCACCATTTGGTTTAGAACTGAAGAAGCTTCTCGGATGAAACGTCAGTTTCCTTCTTTCCTAGCACCTCAGAGCCCCCTCCTACCTTCACCTGTTCACCACACCCTCCATCCAGCTGTGGTCCAACTCTCTATCTCTAACTTCTGCTGGCCCCTCCTTCTCTTTTTGTATGATTACTCTCTTCTGTCAATCATTGCCCCCTCCCTCTCACTTCATTTGTTTCATTACTATCTCTACCATTGGGACCTCCCTCTCTTCACCTGTCAGCCCCTCCCTCTTGCTTCCTGTGTGTACCTGCTCAGGGCCCCTGCAGGTCTGTAGCGGTACTGCACAGTCAG
>NC_086235.1:337500-405000 GCF_036321145.2 Pelmatolapia mariae | reverse complement strand
GAGAGTTTCTGGCTAGCTGTTGTTTTTAAGGCACATCTTGACTTTAAGCAGCTATCCCCATCAACACGCCACACCAGTTTTGAACTCTGTGCGAACTGGGCCACTCGTCTTCGCTGTTGTGTGCGATTGTTTATCGGCCCCTGAAATATAATAAGGAGTTTTTATTACTTAATACTTAATACAGAAGGCTACGTTCTTTTGCACTCTTCTGAGGTTATGTGCAATAAGTTTCTTAATTATTTTGTGGACAAGATTGCTAGTTTGAGACCTCCGACTCTATCTATTGCTGACCCAGCCATGCATGGTTCTTGCTCAGGTTTGTTCTCTGCTTTTCTACCAATTGTTTTACCTGATTTAGAGAAACTTGTGCTGAATGCTAAACCGTTTGGCTTTCCAAATGACGTTGTTCCTCCCCGTTTTCTCAAAAAGGGATTTCCTACCATAGGACCACACATTCTGAACATTATTAATACTAGTCTTTTGTCTGGTCAAGTACCTAGGGAGTTTAAGCATCCAGTCATACATCCTTTACTTAAGAAACCAGGCTTAGACAGTTCAGTCATGTCAAATTTTAGACCCATCTCTAAGCTTCCCTTTCTTAGTAAGATTCTGGAAAGGATTGTTTATACTCAGTTGATGGACTATTTCAATGACTCTCAGTTGTCGGAAATCTTTCAGTCCGGCTTTAAGCCATTTCACAGTACGGAAACAGCCCTGGTAAAAGTTATGAATGACATCCTGATAGCGACAGACCGTGGTAAATATGCAGTGCTGGTCTTGTTGGACATGACCGCTGCATTCGACACAGTGGATCACGACTTGCTGATCTCCCGCTTACAGCACTGTGCGGGAATTTCTGGTTTGGCACTTTTGTGGTTAAAATCTCTCAAACAGGACTTTTTGTGTTAAGTTGGGGTCGGCTTCATCCTCTGTGGCCCCTCTGCTTTGGGGTGTTCCACAGGGATCTATTCTTGGGCCGTTATTGTTTTCACTGTACCTTTTGCCTCTTGGCGCAATATTCCAAAAACATAAAGTGTCATTCCATCTATATGCAGATGACTGCCAGCTTTATTTACCTTTTAGTCATTCTGATAGTTTCCCAAGTCGACCTCTGCTTGACTGCCTTACTGATGTTAAAGCATGGATGGCCAAAAACTTTTTAAATTTTAATGATCGGAAGACGGAAGCGATCTTATTTGGCCCAAATCATTTTTCTCACGCTCCAGATGTTGATCTTGCAGCTTTGACTTCCCAACTAAAGAGTTTGATCACAAATCTTGGAGTAAAAATTGATTCTGCACTTACCTTTGGTCACGTAAACGGGGTGGTAAAATCAGCATTCTGCCCTTTCTTTCCAAGAGTGACTTGGAAAGTGTTATTCACGCCTTTATTACTTCACGTTTAGATTATTGCAATTCTCTTTTAATAGGGGTTGGGCAGGGCACTTTGTCACGCTTGCAACTTGTGCAAAATGCTGCGGCACGATTTTTAAATGGCAGAAGGACAATTCGACCACATCACTCTGGTTTTGGCCTCTCTACACTGGCTTCCAATTGAATTTATGATCAGTTTTAAAGTCCTTTCATTGGTTTTTAAATCTCTAAAGGGTCTGGCACCTGTTTATTTGTCTGATTTGTTGAAGCCCCATGTCCTCATTCATTCGCTTCGGTCAGCTGAGCAGCTGTTGCTTTCAGTCCCAAAGTCACGGCTGAAACTTACAGGAGACCGAGCGTTCTCTGTTGCAGCTCCGATGCTTTGGAATAGCCTTCCTCTCCATATTAGACAGGCTACATCAGTGCCAGCTTTTAAGTCCAGATTAAAAACCTATTTTTATTCCCTGCTTTTAACTCTGTGGGTAACTGACATTTTTATTAATTTTATTGCTATGTCTGCTTTTTGCTATTTTATTACTATATTTATATTTGTATTGTACAATACTTTTGTCTCCCAGGTGTGTTTTTAAAGTGCTATATAAATAAATGATAATGATGATGATGATGATCTTCTTATGGCCTCTGACAGTGGACTCATCTCTGTGCTTGTCCTGCTAGACCTCAGTGCAGCGTTTGATACTGTCGACCATAATATCCTATTAGAGCGATTAGAACATGCTGTAGGTATTACAGGTACTGCACTGCAGTGGTTTGTATCATATCTATCTAATAGACTCCAATTTGTGCATGTAAATGGAGAGTCTTCTTCACACACTGAGGTTAATTACGGAGTTCCACAGGGTTCAGTGCTAGGACCAATTCTGTTTACATTATACATGCTTCCCTTAGGCAGCATCATTAGAAGACATAGCATACATTTACACTGCTATGCAGATGACACCCAGCTCTATCTATCCATGAAGCCAGGTAACACACACCAATTAGTTAAACTGCAGGAATGTCTTAAAGACATAAAGACCTGGATGGCCGCTAACTTTCTGCTTCTTAATTCAGATCAAACTGAGGTTATTGTACTCGGCCCTGAAAATCTTAGAAATATGGTATCTAACCAGATTCTTACTCTGGATGGCATTACCTTGGCCTCCAGTAACACTGTGAGGAACCTTGGAGTCATTTTTGACCAGGACATGTCCTTCAATGCACATATTAAACAAATATGTAAGACTGCTTTCTTCCATTTGTGCAACATCTCTAAAGTTAGAAATATCCTGTCTCAGAGTGACGCTGAAAAACTAGTTCATGCATTTATTCCTTCCAGGCTGGACTACTGTAATTCATTATTATCAGGATGTCCTAAAAACTCCCTGAAAAGTCTTCAGTTAATCCAAAATGCTGCAGCAAGAGTCCTGACAGGGACTAGAAAGAGAGAGCAGATTTCTCCTGTATTGGCTTCCCTTCATTGGCTTCCTGTTAAATCCAGAATTCAAAATCCTGCTCCTCACATACAAGGTCTTAAATAATCAGGCCCCATCTTATCTTAATGACCTTGTAGTACCATATCACCCTATTAGAGCACTTCGCTCTCACACTGCAGGCTTACTTGTTGTTCCTAGAGTATTTAAAAGTAGAATGGGAGGGAGAGTCTTCAGTGCGCTGGTTTCAATATCTAATAATTAGTAAATTACACACACACACAAGCTGTGGACTTTCATTCTCCACATTACCAGGACGTGTTTGTTGCCCACATGAGTCTTTTTTTAATCTTCTGCTGGGTTTAAAAAGCTGAACTCGTCTCCCTCTGCGTTTCTGAGCCTCCCTCTTCCTGCGACCTTTTCAGCCAACACGACCCTGACTGATGGAAACAGATTTCCAACATTCACCCTGCTGATACACACACACACACACACACACACACACACACACACACACACACACACACACAGCTGGTGCTTTGTTCTCAGTGAAAAGCAGGAAATTTCAACCTTTCAGAGTTTTATGATGAGAACCTCGCTCTCTCCTCGTTTATCACGGCGTTTCTTTGGAGCTGGGTGTTAAACGATAAACATGATTACAGTGAAATAACGTTTCCTCCATAGAATTATGAAACCCGGTCAATATAAAATCGACAGAAGTCATTTTGTTCCACATCGTCCAGCCCTTTTCTTTAACACATATTAAACGAACTGAGCTCATATAAATGGCTCCAAGCCTAACGCCCCCTACAGGCTGTGGCCATAAACGCTTACCAGCTAATGACATGCTGCAGATATGTGCATAAATCAGTGATGCTAATGTTTTTGTATGAGGAACAAATCACCTTTCATAAAGTGACACACAAACACACACTCAGAATTATTACTGCTCTCTTTTTTCTGTGGATGTTCTGAGGTCACTTCCTGTCTGATGGATTGTCCACACTCTTCCTCGTGCCGCTGTCACATGTGTTCACTTTAAATACTACAGAAGAACAGATTACAGGCAGAGAGACGAGTGATGAACATCTGAAGGTGACTTTAGGATGAAGGAGAGGAGGAGGAGGAGGAGGAGGAGGAGAGGTTTAATTTTTCATTTCCAGGAGATTTAATATGAGAGCAGGGATGAAGACGAGGAAAGATGAGAATCAGTGATGGATGATCGAAGGCGCTGACCAGAACAGCCGCTTAGTGAGAGAGCAGCTGGAAACCAGTGAATCCAGTCTAAATACAGATCAGGTTCTCCATATCCTGTGAGCTCAGCACTGATCACAGATCAGCTTTTACACACCAAACACGACGAGAAAACACAAAGATAAAACTGAATTCTTCAAGACGTCGAGGCTAAAAACGAGCGTCGTGTTTAACTGACTGATAACAGGCCAGCCTGCTGATGCAGCAGCTGTGGAACAACATGTCACCCACAGAGGGCGCCGCCTCCAGTCGTGAGCCCCTATTCAGCTCCAGCTGATTGACTGGCTGACCTCAGATCAACTTCTTCAAACCAGAGACACAAGAACACTCCCAGTGCAAGCTGGGAAATCTGATATCTCTTTTCTTCCAGCAAAGAGACAAGGGCATCGAAGGACAAATATGTGGAAAATCTCGTGTTCTGTGTGTGGAACAGGTGAATGTTATGCTACAGGTGAACGTTCTGCTATGAACGTTACGCTACACATGAACATTACAGTACAGGTGAACGTTGCGGTACAGGTGAACGTTCTGCTATGAACGTTCTGCTACACATGAACATTACAGTACAGGTGAACGTTGCGGTACAGGTGAACGTTCTGCTATGAACGTTCTGCTACACATGAACGTTACAGTACAGGTGAACGTTGCGGTACAGGTGAACGTTCTGCTATGAACGTTCTGCTACACATGAACGTTACAGTACAGGTGAACGTTGCGGTACAGGTGAACGCTTTGCTATGAACGTTCTGCTACACATGAACGTTACAGTACAGGTGAACGTTGCGGTACAGGTGAACGTTCTGCTATGAACGTTCTGCTACAGGTGAACGTTTTGCTATGAACGTTCTGCTACACATGAACGTTACAGGACAGGTGAACACTTTGCTATGAACGTTCTGCTACACATGAACGTTACAGTACAGGTGAACGTTCTGCTATGAACGTTCTGCTACACATGAACGTTACAGTACAGGTGAACGTTGCGCTACAGGTGAACTTTTTGCTATGAACGTTCTGCTACACATGAACGTTACAGTACAGGTGAACGCTTTGCTATGAACGTTCTGCTACACATGAACGTTACAGTACAGGTGAACGCTTTGCTATGAACGTTCTGCTACACATGAACGTTACAGTACAGGTGAACGTTGCGGTACAGGTGAACGTTCTGCTATGAACGTTCTGCTACACATGAACGTTACAGTACAGGTGAACGTTGCGGTACAGGTGAACGTTCTGCTATGAACGTTCTGCTACACATGAACATTATGCTACAGGTGAACGTTGCGCTACAGGTGAACGTTTTGCTATGAACGTTCTGCTACACATGAACGTTACAGTACAGGTGAACGTTTTGCTATGAACGTTCTGCTACACATGAACGTTACAGGACAGGTGAACGCTTTGCTATGAACGTTACGCTACACATGAACGTTATGCTACACGTGAACGTTATGCTACAGGTGAACGTTCTGCTATGACCGTTACGCTACACGTGAACGTTCTGCTACAGGTGAACGTTCTGCTATGAACGTTCTGCTACAGGTGAACGTTCTGCTATGAACGTTACGCTACACATGAACGTTATGCTACAGGTGAACGCTCTGCTATGAACGTTCTGCTACAGGTGAACGTTCTGCTATGAACGTTCTGCTATAAATGTTCTGCTATGAACGTTCTGCTACACATGAACGTTGCGGTACAGGTGAACGTTCTGCTATGAACGTTCTGCTACAGGTGAACGTTCTGCTATGAACGTTCTGCTACAGGTGAACGTTCTGCTATGAACGTTCTGCTACACATGAACGTTATTCTACAGGTGAATGCTCTGCTATGAACGTTCTGCTATGAACGTTACGCTACACATGAACATTATGCTACAGGTGAACGTTTTGCTATGAACGTTACGCTACACATGAACGTTATGCTACAGGTGAACGTTCTGCTATGAACGTTACGCTACACGTGAACGTTACAGGAGAGGTGAACGCTTTGCTATGAACGTTCTGCTACACATGAACATTATGCTACAGGTGAACGTTTTGCTATGAACGTTACGCTACACATGAACGTTATGCTACAGGTGAACATTCTGCTATGAACGTTCTGCTACACATGAACGTTACAGGAGAGGTGAACGCTTTGCTATGAACGTTCTGCTACACATGAACATTATGCTACAGGTGAACGTTGCGCTACAGGTGAACGTTTTGCTATGAACGTTCTGCTACACATGAACGTTACAGTACAGGTGAACGTTTTGCTATGAACGTTCTGCTACACATGAACGTTACAGGACAGGTGAACGCTTTGCTATGAACGTTAGGCTACACATGAACGTTATGCTACAGGTGAACGTTGCGGTACAGGTGAACGTTCTGCTATGAACGTTCTGCTACACATGAACGTTACAGTACAGGTGAACGCTTTGCTATGAACGTTACGCTACACGTGAACGTTATGCTACAGGTGAACGTTCTGCTATGACCGTTACGCTACACGTGAACGTTCTGCTACAGGTGAACGTTCTGCTATGAACGTTCTGCTACAGGTGAACGTTCTGCTATGAACGTTACGCTACACATGAACGTTATGCTACAGGTGAACGCTCTGCTATGAACGTTCTGCTACAGGTGAACGTTCTGCTATGAACGTTCTGCTATAAATGTTCTGCTATGAACGTTCTGCTACACATGAACGTTGCGGTACAGGTGAACGTTCTGCTATGAACGTTCTGCTACAGGTGAACGTTCTGCTATGAACGTTCTGCTACAGGTGAACGTTCTGCTATGAACGTTCTGCTACACATGAACGTTATTCTACAGGTGAACGCTCTGCTATGAACGTTCTGCTATGAACGTTACGCTACACATGAACATTATGCTACAGGTGAACGTTTTGCTATGAACGTTACGCTACACATGAACGTTATGCTACAGGTGAACGTTCTGCTATGAACGTTACGCTACACGTGAACGTTATGCTACAGGTGAACGTTCTGCTATGACCGTTACGCTACACGTGAACGTTCTGCTATGAACGTTCTGCTACAGGTGAACGTTCTGCTATGAACGTTCTGCTACAGGTGAACGTTCTGCTATCAATGTTCTGCTACACATGAACGTTGCGGTACAGGTGAACGTTCTGCTATGAACGTTCTGCTACAGGTGAACGTTCTGCTATGAACGTTCTGCTACAGGTGAACGTTCTGCTATGAACGTTCTGCTACAGGTGAACGTTCTGCTATGAACGTTCTGCTACACATGAACGTTATGCTACAGGTGAACGTTCTGCTATGAACGTTCTGCTATGAACGTTACGCTACACATGAACATTATGCTACAGGTGAACGTTTTGCTATGAACGTTGCGCTACACGTGAACGTTATGCTACAGGTGAACGTTCTGCTATGAACGTTCTGCTACAGGTGAACATTCTGCTACAGGTGAACGATCTGCTATGAACGTTCTGCTACAGGTGAACGCTCTGCTATGAACGTTCTGCTATGAATGTTCTGCTACACATGAACGTTGCGGTACAGGTGAACGTTCTGCTATGAACGTTCTGCTACACGTGAACCTTCTGCTATGAACGTTCTGCTACAGGTGAACGTTCTGCTATGAACGTTCTGCTACACGTGAACGTTCTGCTATGAACGTTCTGCTACAGGTGAACGTTCTGCTATGAACGTTCTGCTACAGGTGAACGTTTTGCTACAGGTGAACGTTCTGCTATGAACATTCTGCTACAGGTGAACGTTCTGCTACAGGTGAACGTTCTGCTATGAACATTCTGCTACAGGTGAACGCTCTGCTATGAACGTTCTGCTATGAATGTTCTGCTACACATGAACGTTGCGGTACAGGTGAACGTTCTGCTACACGTGAACGTTCTGCTATGAACGTTCGGCTACAGGTGAACGTTCTGCTATGAACGTTCTGCTACACGTGAACGTTCTGCTATGAACGTTCTGCTACAGGTGAACGTTCTGCTATGAACGTTCTGCTACAGGTGAACGTTTTGCTACAGGTGAACGTTCTGCTATGAACATTCTGCTACAGGTGAACGTTCTGCTACAGGTGAACGTTCTGCTATGAACATTCTGCTACAGGTGAACGCTCTGCTATGAACGTTCTGCTATGAATGTTCTGCTACACATGAACGTTGCGGTACAGGTGAACGTTCTGCTATGAACGTTCTGCTACACGTGAACGTTCTGCTATGAACGTTCTGCTACACGTGAACGTTCTGCTATGAACGTTCTGCTACAGGTGAACGTTTTACTACAGGTGAACGTTCTGCTATGAACATTCTGCTACAGGTGAACGTTCTGCTACAGGTGAACGTTCTGCTATGAACATTCTGCTACAGGTGAACGCTCTGCTATGAACGTTCTGCTATGAACGTTCTGCTACACGTGAACGTTCTGCTATGAACGTTCTGCTACAGGTGAACGTTCTGCTACAGGTGAACGTTCTGCTATGAACGTTACGCTACACATGAATGTTATGCTACAGGTGAACGCTCTGCTATGAACGTTCTGCTATGAATGTTCTGCTACACATGAACGTTGCGGTACAGGTGAACGTTCTGCTATGAACATTCTGCTACAGGTGAAAGTTCTGCTATGAACGTTCTGCTACAGGTGAACGTTCTGCTACACATGAACGTTATGCTACAGGTGAACGTTCTGCTATGAACGTTGTGCTACACATGAACGTTACAGTACAGGTGAACGTTCTGCTATGAACGTTACGCTACACATGAACGTTATGCTACAGGTGAATGCTCTGCTATGAACGTTCTGCTACAGGTGAATGTTCTGCTATGAACGTTACGCTACAGGTGAACGTTATGCTACAGGTGAACGTTATGCTACAGGTGAATGCTCTGCTATGAACGTTCTGTTATGAACGTTACGCTACACATGAACATTATGCTACAGGTGAACGCTCTGCTATGAACGTTCTGCTATGAACGTTACGCTACAGGTGAACGTTTTGCTACAGGTGAACGCTCTGCTATGAACGTTACGCTACAGGTGAACGTTATGCTACAGGTGAACGCTCTGCTATGAACGTTCTGCTACAGGTGAACGCTCTGCTATGAACGTTACGCTACAGGTGAACGTTATGCTACAGGTGAACGCTCTGCTATGAACGTTCTGTTATGAACGTTACGCTACACATGAACGTTGCGGTACAGGTGAACGTTCTGCTATGAACATTCTGCTACAGGTGAACGTTCTGCTACAGGTGAACGTTCTGCTATGAACATTCTGCTACAGGTGAACGTTCTGCTACAGGTGAACGTTCTGCTATGAACATTCTGCTACAGGTGAACGTTCTGCTACAGGTGAACGTTCTGCTATGAACATTCTGCTACAGGTGAACGCTCTGCAATGAACGTTCTGCTATGAATGTTCTGCTACACATGAACGTTGCGGTACAGGTGAACGTTCTGATATGAACGTTCTGCTACACGTGAACGTTCTGCTATGAACGTTCTGCTACAGGTGAACGTTCTGCTATGAACGTTACGCTACACATGAATGTTATGCTACAGGTGAACGCTCTGCTATGAACGTTCTGCTATGAATGTTCTGCTACACATGAACGTTGCGGTACAGGTGAACGTTCTGCTATGAACGTTCTGCTACAGGTGAACGTTCTGCTATGAACGTTCTGCTACAGATGAACGTTCTGCTACACATGTTCTGCTACAGGTGAACGTTCTGCTACACATGAACGTTATGCTACAGGTGAACGTTCTGCTATGAACGTTGCGCTACACATGAACGTTACAGTACAGGTGAATGCTCTGCTATGAACGTTCTGCTACAGGTGAACGTTCTGCTATGAACGTTACGCTACAGGTGAACGTTATGCTACAGGTGAACGCTCTGCTATGAACGTTCTGTTATGAACGTTACGCTACACATGAACGTTATGCTACAGGTGAACGCTCTGCTATGAACGTTCTGCTATGAACGTTACGCTACAGGTGAACGTTTTGCTACAGGTGAACGCTCTGCTATGAACGTTCTGCTACAGGTGAACGCTCTGCTATGAACGTTACGCTACAGGTGAACGTTATGCTACAGGTGAACGCTCTGCTATGAACGTTCTGTTATGAACGTTACGCTACACATGAACGTTATGCTACAGGTGAACGCTCTGCTATGAACGTTCTGCTATGAACGTTACGCTACAGGTGAACGTTTTGCTACAGGTGAACGCTCTGCTATGAACGTTCTGCTACAGGTGAACGTTCTGCTATGAACGTTCTGCTACAGATGAACGTTCTGCTACACATGTTCTGCTACAGGTGAACGTTCTGCTACACATGAACGTTATGCTACAGGTGAACGTTCTGCTATGAACGTTGCGCTACACATGAACGTTACAGTACAGGTGAACGTTCTGCTATGAACGTTACGCTACACATGAACGTTATGCTACAGGTGAATGCTCTGCTATGAACGTTCTGCTACAGGTGAACGTTCTGCTATGAACGTTACGCTACAGGTGAACGTTATGCTACAGGTGAACGCTCTGCTATGAACGTTCTGTTATGAACGTTACGCTACACATGAACGTTATGCTACAGGTGAACGCTCTGCTATGAACGTTCTGCTATGAACGTTACGCTACAGGTGAACGTTTTGCTACAGGTGAACGCTCTGCTATGAACGTTCTGCTACAGGTGAACGCTCTGCTATGAACGTTACGCTACAGGTGAACGTTATGCTACAGGTGAACGCTCTGCTATGAACGTTCTGTTATGAACGTTACGCTACACATGAACGTTATGCTACAGGTGAACGCTCTGCTATGAACGTTCTGCTATGAACGTTACGCTACAGGTGAACGTTTTGCTACAGGTGAACGCTCTGCTATGAACGTTCTGCTACAGGTGAACGCTCTGCTATGAACGTTACGCTACAGGTGAACGTTATGCTACAGGTGAACGCTCTGCTATGAACGTTCTGTTATGAACGTTACGCTACACATGAACGTTATGCTACAGGTGAAAGTTGCGGTACAGGTGAACGTTCTGCTATGAACGTTCTGCTACACATGAACGTTGCGGTACAGGTGAACGTTCTGCTATGAACGTTCTGCTACACATGAACGTTGCGGTACAGGTGAACATTCTGCTACACATGAACGTTATGCTACAGGTGAACCTTCTGCCATGAATGTTCTGCTACAGGTGAACGTTACGGTACAGATGAACCTTTTGCCATGAACATTGTGCTACAGGTGAACGTTACGGTACAGATAAACTTTCTGTTACAGATGAACGTTGCGGTACAGGTGAACGTTCTGCCATGAACGTTGTGCTACAGGTGAACGTTACGGTACAGATGAACGTTCTGTTACACATGAACATTGTGGTACAGATGAACGCTCTGCTATGAACGTTCTGCTATGAACGTTCTGCTACACATGAATGTTGCGGTACAGGTGAACGTTCTGCTATGAACGTTCTGCTACACATGAATGTTGCGGTACAGGTGAACGTTCTGCTACACATGAACGTTGCGGTACAGGTGAACGTTCTGCTACACATGAATGTTGCGGTACAGGTGAACGTTCTGCTACACATGAATGTTGCGGTACAGGTGAACGTTCTGCTACACATGAACGTTGCGGTACAGGTGAACGTTCTGCTACACATGAACGTTGCGGTACAGGTGAATGTTCTGCTATGAACGTTCTGCTACACATGAACGTTCTGCTACAGGTGAACTTGCTGCTTCACACTGACACAAACACATTCATGAACTTCTCATTTCGTCTCTCATGTCTGGACGTCATTCCGCAATCGTTCCCAGGTGGAAACAAACAGACGCTGCGACTCTGGGATAACGATGTTAGCGTCCACTGAGACGTCTATCGTGTTGGCAATCCTCCGAGCAGTTCACGCTGTCTTTTAGCTCTGGTTTGGTCTCCACCAGCTGCTTGATTAAAATCAGCTTGTCTCTCACTAATAAAGGCCTGATGACGACTTCTCAGCATTAGACAGCGTAGAGCTGGAACGTCGGAGTCTGAAGGAAGAAGACGGAGAACCAGGCACAGAAGTAAAAGCACTAAAACGTCAGAGAGCTGAGCAGAGCGTGAAAATCTGAGGTGGAAAGAGAAAAACCTCAAATATTCATGTGATATTTTTCTAAAAGCCTCAACAAACAGCACACACACTTTAATGGATGTTAACACACACACAAAGGTTTTTATTTCATGACCGATGCTCAACTCTTCATCTTTCTATAAGCGGGAGGATTCCAGCTTGGCTCTCCTCGGCTTCTGGGTTCGCTCCGACTTCTGGCGCCGCCAAACGTGCAGATTTTCAGTTTTACTCGATTTATCAATGTCTGCTTCTCAGGATCAGCTCTGATACTGACACCTGGGCTTTTTACCACCCTCAGCTTTAAATGTATTGATCGTGTGCAGCTGCTCGTCCAGCAGACGGATGTCTCAAGAAGCATTTAAAGATGTTATTGATTCATTTTGAGGCTCCACCCACACGGCGTTTGTATTCAAAGCTTTCCTCCCTCTGTCTTTAAAGGACTCATCGGCTCTGCAAACATCTGATTTTCATGAGTAAACAGATGAGTGAGCACACAGAGGACAGACGTGGTTACAAAGTGTCCAGGTGCATAATGGGAAATGCAAGATTCAGTGTTGTTGAATGAGAATGTGTTTGATTGCCGTGTTTACCTCTGACTACATGTACTACTAAATGTAATAAAGTTTGTTTTTACATAAACATTACAGCAAAACATACAAGTATGATATTTTTATATTAATCATTCTGTGGGGTTTCTTTTGTTAAACCCAAGAAAATATGATCACTCCCTTTCATCTTTGATCTCAGAACACTTTTTAGAGATCACATTAATGGCAGTGTGTATGTGAATAATAACAATAATGAAGGAGAAGAAAACATCAAGTGACTGCAGAGAGATAACACAGCCTTCTCTGGACGGCCTGTACTGAAAACAAATGTTTGTGACATCAGTGAAGCTTTATCAGAGTTTAGTTTAGACATCAGAGGATGAACAAAGTTTGATTGAAAACGGCACAGATCAGAGGGGGATGTTCAGACGGCCTCGCTGATCCTGATGGAACGTGAAGAGTTTGTCGCACTGATCAGTGATCAAGATGAGGGTATGAAGCAGAATGTGAAATGACGAAGTCCTGTTTATCTGCCACCACGCTGAGTCGCCTCACTGAGCTCTAAGTCCTAAAGCTTGTATGATGGACACACTCATCCATTATTGACGACACACACACACGCAGGCTGCTTCATAATTGATCAGCACTAAAATGAATAAATAAAAGTGAGTTGAAGAAAGAGACGAGTGCCATCAGAGCGGATGTTGAGAGTGTGTGTGTCACAACACTAACAGTGTGTGAGCTGTCAATCACACACACACACACACACACACACACACACACACACACACACACACACACACACAGTTTTTAACATATCTTTGGTTTCTCCGTGTTTCCTGCTGTCAATCTCAGAGGAACGCTTGCTTTAGTCTGCTGACAGTTCCAGAGAGGTGGAGGTTATCACACAGACTGACACAGTCACTTTGTTTTGTGATCTAGGACATACTGAGGAACCAAAAAACTCTCACAGACTGTGAGAACACTACCAAGGGCCATTAGAACCTCATACAGATAGCGCGCACTGTAAATTGTGCCGAAAGCAAGTCTGGAAATACAATAAACCGGTGCATGCTCAATCTCTGACTGAAAGCGCTAATTCGTCATTCGGCTTTTGTCAGACTAAAGTAACTGTTAAAACTGTTTGAAAAGCTAAGCTATACAACAAGGAGAGATTGAGAATTTCCTTTTAGTTCTCAGTTTATTTGATATTGACAAAAGTTAGTCAATTTTGTCTGTTCTTCTGTAAAACAAACTAAGATTTAGTTTTAGAATTAATATTTTGTTTCTAAGTGGAATTGACAATTTAGTAGTCTGTTTTGTTTGTTCTATTTTGAAACTTAAACGCTTTAGCGGCTGCCTTTTGTGTAGTTTGCAATATTTGCCTTTATTTATCTGAAACTGAATTCTCATGTTCCTTAAGTACATCTACCCTGTTGAACTTATTATGGGAAATAAATATTTAAATCAAAACAAGCTGCTGATTATTTCACATTTTACTTGTGAGCAACGGCACATTTAAATCTTACAAATATAGTTATTTGGCTTATATCGTGATATATATCGTTATCGCCTGAAATGAAAAAAACATATCGTGATATGAAAAAATCTTATATCGCCCAGCTCTACATACAGATTGTGAGAACACTACCAAGGACCATTAGAACCTCATACAGATTGTGAGAACACTACCAAGGACCATTAGAACCTCATACAGATTGTGAGAACACTACCAAGAACCATTAGAACCTCATACAGGCTGTGAGAACACTACCAAGGACCATTAGAACCTCATACAGACTGTGAGAACACTACCAAGAACCATTAGAACCTCATAGAGGCTGTGAGAACACTACCAAGAACCATTAGAACCTCATACAGATTGTGAGAACACTACCAAGTGCCATTAGAACCTCATACAGGCTGTGAGAACACTACCAAGGACCATTAGAACCTCATACAGACTGTGAGAACACTACCAAGAACCATTAGAACCTCATAGAGGCTGTGAGAACACTACCAAGAACCATTAGAACCTCATACAGATTGTGAGAACACTACCAAAAACCATTAGAACCTCATACAGGCTGTGAGAACACTACCAAGAACCATTAGAACCTCATACAGATTGTGAGAACACTACCAAAAACCATTAGAACCTCATACAGGCTGTGAGAACACTACCAAAAACCATTAGAACCTCATACAGGCTGTGAGAACACTACCAAGAACCATTAGAACCTCATACAGATTGTGAGAACACTACCAAAAACCATTAGAACCTCATACAGGCTGTGAGAACACTACCAAGAACCATTAGAACCTCATACAGGCTGTGAGAACACTACCAAGAACCATTAGAACCTCATACAGGCTGTGAGAACACTACCAAGTGCCATTAGAACCTCATACAGGCTATGAGAACACTACCAAGGACCATTAGAACCTCATACAGGCTGTGAGAACACTACTAAGAACCATTAGAACCTCAGACAGGCTGTGAGAACACTACCAAGGGCCATTAGAACCTCATACAGACTGTGAGAACACTACCAAGAAGCATTAGAACCTCATACAGGCTGTGAGAACACTACCAAGAACCATTAGAACCTCATACAGGCTGTGAGAACACTACCAAGGGCCATTAGAACCTCATACAGGCTGTGAGAACACTACCAAGGACCATTAGAACCTCATACAGACTGTGAGAACACTACCAAGAACCATTAGAACCTCATACAGATTGTGAGAACACTACCAAGAACCATTAGAACCTCATAGAGGCTGTGAGAACACTACCAAGAACCATTAGAACCTCATACAGGCTGTGAGAACACTACCAAGGGCCATTAGAAACTCATACAGGCTATGAGAACACTACCAAGTGCCATTAGCACCTCATACAGGCTATGAGAACACTACCAAGGACCATTAGAACCTCATACAGGCTGTGAGAACACTACTAAGAACCATTAGAACCTCAGACAGGCTGTGAGAACACTACCAAGGGCCATTAGAACCTCATACAGGCTGTGAGAACACTACCAAGAAGCATTAGAACCTCATACAGGCTGTGAGAACACTACCAAGAAGCATTAGAACCTCATACAGGCTGTGAGAACACTACCAAGGGCCATTAGAACCTCATACAGGCTGTGAGAACACTACTAAGAACCATTAGAACCTCATACAGACTGTGAGAACACTACCAAGGACCATTAGAACCTCATACAGGCTATGAGAACACAGCAGACCTCATCCACACCATCACCGCATCACCATGAGCAACTAGAGCTTTCTTAAAGACCATTAGCACAAAGACCCTCATCAGGGATCATTAGAAACTCAGCAAAAGCTGTCAGAGCTTTATCAGCACCAATGATTCACCACAGACCGTTACAGTGTCACCAAGAACCATTACAGCCTCCTCAATGACCGAAATAACATCAGTGATCATCAGAACTTGACTGCTGGGCATGTTTTTCATTTTTCCTCCTGGAATAAGAGGCTCTCAGTTGGCTTGTACCAGGAAGTGCATCAAGAATCCACGTCCATGTAGGACAGAACACATGCGCATAACAGCCTTCAAAAGCACACTAAAAGATGAACCTGCTCCTCGCTGTCACAGGTCAGTGTGACAGGAAGCCTCTGAGGGTGGGGGCTGTTGGGGGTGTAATGGGGGGGTTGTGCAGACAGACATGTTTATAGGAACATGACAGTGGCTGCGAGGTGTTAAAATGAGTCATGAAGCAGCAGGTCTGAGACGCCGGCATGTTGAAACCTGACACACTTGTTCACAGTGTCGCCACTGGAACGACTGACAGCAGGACTGGAAAACATCAAGTTTGGAGGCTAGCACATAAAAACACTTCAGCATCGGAAACATCTGCATTGATTTTGATTCATATTTTGTTCAAACATGACTTTTTTATGTTAAAGTTTTTTATTATTTTTTTTTCTTGAATGACATTGAAGTGAATGCTTTTATAATTATCACTGTGGAAAATAGAGGTGGTGTAATGCTGACATAAAAAAACTTGCACAATTTCTGTTAAGCTGAGATTGATATTATCATCACCCAAAAAATAACATTGTGGTTTTCTTTAAATTATGATTGTTTTACTAAATTTTTTGTAAATCTAAGTGTCTGCTGATGTTCTTTGTTTAAAAATATAGTTTATCTTTGAAACACAAAGCTCTTTTTTGCTGTTGATTATGTGATCATGTAAATAAAACAGACATTATCAAACAGTTCACTATTATACTGACAATAATGTAAGCATATGGGTTATATTTCTTCTGTAAATTCAAACACAGGTATGTGAAAACAGATCAAATGAATCTGAATTATGAAGACTGGCACTAATAATAATTACAACGAATAGAAACGTGTGGAACAAGCAAACACTCCACAGATGAAGTAACAACTGCACCAGCAATAAAAAAGCTGCACCTGTGTAATTAGCGAGCTAATTGCTAATTACATCCAGTTTTTTGTTTGCGTACACACACACACACACACCTGCGGCAGAGTGTGTTGGTGTGTTCATTCAGGAGATTAACTGCTAGCGTAGTGTGTACGTAGTAGCCATTAAGAGCTAACGAGTGTGATGCTAACAAAGCTGGCTGTGTTAATGAGCTCATCGTTAACCATTAGCCACCTGATGAGCTCAGTGCTAATGCAGCTTAGCACGGTACGCTAATGACTCAGCCATTAACCTCCTAATAAGAGCAGTGTGAGTGGAGCCACACGGTTAGCTGCTAGCTGCTAGCAATCACCCGAGGGTCTCTACAAAACAAAACCAACTATGGCGACGTGAAACGGCCCTCATCACCGATTGGCTGCAGGGTTCGACCATGTGACCTCACTTTCACTCACCTGCACACTTGGTCCTGGCTCTGAGCGGTGGCCCGGGGTTCCCTGTGCCTCCATCCAGGGGCCTGGTGAGGAGCACACTGATCTCGTACTCTGTGTCGGGGTCCAGATGCCCGATTTTATGAGTGGGCTTATCAACCGGTGTGGTGTCGATCAACATGCCTGCCGTCGTCCGATACTCAACCTGAAAGAAAGCACAATGTTACAGGTAGGCTGCCCCAGAAGTGGACAAAAATCACCTGACCAAAACAAAAATAAAACATATTCCTGGATCTAAACTTTCTTTGATACTTTTTATTTAGAAACATTTTCATACAGCAAAAAACAGGAAAGCAAGAAACAAACAAACAAAATATTATGTGGCCATGGGAAGAAAAAAAATATATGCACGTATATACATCTGCACATACGTACACACATAAATACTATAGTATTGTAAGTTCTATGCATTAAAGAATTCTGCCACAGTTTGTGGCTAAACTTTCTTTGACTATTAGCCTGTTAAAGGGAACAGCAGGCTGATAAGCTAACACAATATGCAATGTTAGCTAATGTGGTAGCTGTAGTCACACTTCTGAATCAGTGACCAATCAGCACTCACCTCTCGCTCAATGATTGGGCCGTCCCCATTGATCGAGTTGGCGTTAAGTTGTATCCACAGGTAGGTGGCACCAACTGCTGTCAGCTGAGGAGGGGCGATGGGTACAGGGGGCTCTGAGGGACAAAGAACCAAGATCAGTCTGACAACACACACATGAACACACACACATGAACACTCACACACACATGAACACTCACACACACATGAACACACATGCTCTTCTGGGTTTCACTAAACTCTTAACGAGGGAGGAAGGTGTTAACAAGACAATTAATATTCGTGACCTTCGGCGAATCACGGCAGACCTGGATTCTATTACCCAGAATCCCCGGTGGTGCTGCTCTACTTCGTCTTGACCCACTTCATCTAAAACACACACACACCAGCCAGGATACAACGATGTCTGTTTTTCACGTTCAGGTTAATGTTGTGTGTGTGTGTGTGTGTGTGTGTTATTGTATCAAACACACATACAAAGTCTGAGTGACAGTTCAATCAGAGGTTTAACCGCCGGGGATTGTGAGGATATGTGTCAGGTCATGTGACCAACAAACTGCTCCTCACCTGATATGGTGTTTGTTTGCTTAGAAATGGCACACACACACACACACACACACACACACACACACACACACACACACACACTTAATCCTTGTATTGATCAGCTCAGCTGTGAGTAATATCACTTGGATCTGCTTCTTCTCACATCTACAGACACAAACTCAAATCTGAACTAAACAAATATAAAGGTGTGTGTGTGTGTGTGTGTGTGTGTGTGTGTGTGTGTGTGTGTGTGTGTGTGTGTGTGAAAATAAAACTCTCCCCTCCATGGGCGGTCTATCTTTCAAGCTCGGGTCCTCAGTAGCTTGAGGGTCCTGCAGTATCTTAGCTGTTCCTAGGACTGCGCTCTTCTGAACAGAGATCCCCGATGTTGTTCCCGGGACCTGCTGGAGCCACTTGCCTAATATGGGGGGGTCACTACCCCGGTCAGCACTGGGACCACTCTTACCTTCACTCTCTACAACTTCTTCTCCAGCACCGTCAGTCTGGGTATCAAAAACCAGGCCTGTACGTCCAGGTAAAAGCACCTGCGGAGCTGCCAGAGCCCCGCTCAACATAAAAGCCAACATGAAACTGTTTAAAAGCCGCAAACTCAGACGCTCTCTGCTCGTCATCCTCCGCCTGGCTTTACGATCCTGAACAAAGAGCACTAACAGCTGGTAGCGCAGTGCTAGTTAGCATCACCCAGCATGGCGTGCAGTGGGATCTATTTCTGAATGTGCAGTTAGTGTATCACAAACACTTTGTTGTGTGATGGAAGAGTGCGATATGAACTGTTGTCTCCTCAGTTTGTCATGATAAAATCAGAGGATGAAGTGGGTGCTCCACAGCGCCTCTGGTGGCTGAAAATATAAAACAGCGCTGTGTGATCCCTCACAGCACAAACAGATTTAGACACAAATACAGAAAAAATGAAGTCAGACATCCATGAAACCATCACAGGCTGCTGATCGATTACTGATGGATCCCATTGATCTGCTGTGATTTCTCTTATTTAGACTGAAACATGCTTAAATGTAAAATCGCAGAATTATATTCATATTTAAGAGAATCTGATAAAACATGAAATCATATTTATACTGCTGGTCTCAGCAGACACCATCAGATGTGCCGCCATGACTAAGCCGCGAGCTGAGGGCTAAACGCCATCGAGGCTCATCCCGTGTTCCTCCGAGTCTTCAGCGTGACGGGGGAGGAAAACAGCGTGGATGAAAGCTACGCTTCAGAGACGCCTGACGGCTCCGTCGCACCGAACACGGTGCGTTTAACGAGTCATCGTTAACATGCCGCGGGCCCGCATGTGCGTTCGGGTTAGGGCGCCAGCGCTCTGACAGGCAGCAGCAGGAAGAGGAGGCTTTTACTTTGGCGTGATTCATCTTCACAGAAACACTCTGACAAAACGCCGCCGAGACTCCCGCCTTAAAACGGCGCTCTGACTTTCTAATGAGGCTCTCCTCTAACCCCGCAACACACACACACACACACAAACGCACACACACAGTCACAGAGCAGTAATGAGGAGCTTTAATAAAACTCTTCCTCGTTTCACGATGGAGTCATTAAAATAAAAAACATGACAAACTGCAGCTTTGATCTGCAGCGAGAGACAGACGAGTGAGGGAGGGGGGTGAGGAGAGGGGGATGGGGTGAGGAGGAGGGACAGGTGTCCTCTTATGGAAGACATGATGATCAGTTTTTTAAGCTTCACATTATTCACATCACTTAAATATATTCAGAGATTATCAGTCAATAAGAGGGCAGCACTCACGTTTGACTGTGAGGTCAGCGTAGGAGGACACGCCCACCCCTCGCTCTGATTGGGCGATGCAGCGGTAGCGTCCAGAGTCTCCTTTGGTCGTGTTGTCCACATTGAAGTTCGCCACGTAACGCCGAGCGTTCAGCGGTTTGGTTTCCCGTACTGCGGCCTGCCGACCGCCCATTCCCTGCCGAGCACAAACACACAAAGTGAAGCAGCCACATCCACACACGCCACGCAGCGTGCAGTCTCGCCGCGTGGCGCTCATGTTACTGACTATGGATTATTGATAGATCACCTGCAGGTACAGCAGCAGGTTGCTCTGCGGACGTCCGTTGACGGTGCAGTGAAACGTGGCTGTCTGTCCTGCGTTCACCTCCACACCTTTGATATGCAGGAAGTGAGGGGTGCTCACTGAGGACAGGAACACGTAAAACACTGAGGTCAGAGGTCACACACTGCTGACATCACCTGACTGACCATGCTACGGTAACAGTGAGTCTTCTCTCCTCTGATCTCTTCAGCCGAAAAACAAAAATCTCTACGATCCAATCAGAAAATGGATTCTGGAGGATGCAGGTAAGTGTGTGTGTGTGTCTGTGTGTGCGTGTGTGTGTCTGTGTGTGCGTGTGTGTGTCTGTGTGCGTGCGTGTGTGTGTCTGTGTGTGCGTGTCTGTGTGTGTCTGTGTGTGTGTCTGTGTGTGCGTGTGTGTGTCTGTGTGTGCGTGCGTGTGTGTCTGTGTGTGCGTGTGTGTGTCTGTGTGTGCGTGTGTGTGTCTGTGTGTGCGTGTGTGTGTTTTCAATCAGTTTATTGAACAGTGTTGAGGTGAAGTAAGGCAGCAAGAAAAAGTTCAGGTCAAAGATGTTTACTCGACGTTTTTCTTCCATCAAAAAGATGTGTACACACACACACACACACACACACACGCACACACACACACACACACACACACACACACACACACACACACCACCCTATGTGTGTGTGTGTGTGTGTGTGTGTGTGTGTGTGTGTGTGTGTGTGTGTGTGTACACATAACAAAACAACATAAAAAATAGGAGTCTTCAGTTGAGCAAGTAGATAAACAGAAGGATGGATCAAAGTCCATGCTAATCAACTTATATTTTAATGAGCTCCCCTGCCTCCACACACACACACACACACACACACACACACACACACACACACACACACACACACAGTGACCTTGATTCTACAATACCGGCTCAACTTTTAACATTGTTATCCAATTAAGTAGCCAAACGTCGTTAACCAATTAGGAACTTGTTCTACAAGGGGGCGGTGTCTTCCTGTGTGTCTGTGTGTGTGTGTGTGTAAACTTACTGCACTGGTGTCCCTGCAGTGAGATGTCCTTGATGGCCAGAATGCCTCTGTGACCGGTGCTGACCGCCTCAAACACCACCTGCACCAAAGACCAAACACCAGCTGTGAAACCTCAGACCTGCTCGTGTTGATGGTTTTAACCCTTTAACGTCCACGCGTGAAGAGGCCGCCTGCTTACTTTTGGCTGTAAAGCTACAAAATAATTCTCATCTCATCACCGTGTCAGATATGTAGTTGTCAGTTACCAAAAAGAAAGAATCTCTGATGTAAGTCAAACATGACTGCAGACATCAGTTCAGGTTCTCTGCCTGTGAGTTTGATGACTTTAACGTCAGACCGTTTTCTTAATGGTGCTTATATTTTCCACCTGAGTGTAACGAGTGGGCCCAGCAGCGCGCCCTGAGGAACTTCTTCTAACGCCATGACTACAACTTCATGAAGCCAGAGAAAATTCCCCCGCCATATACGTCCTTGATAACCCTCTCTGACACACATTCAGCTGTGTGTGTGTGTGTGTGTGTTGTACAGTCAGCATAGAAAATGGAGCCTTACTTCCTGTTGCCGCCCATAACAGGAAGTCCTCCTCCCTCCCGTCTCTCTCAGATATGACTTCTCTTCCCTCCATTCTTCTCTCCTCCCTGCATTTCCTTTTCCAATCTCTCACTTCCTGATTCTTTCTTTCAGTCCTCCCCCGCTTCCCCCCCCTCCACTATCTAATTAAGCCTGTCACTAATGAGCTAGCAGTGTTGTTACCGTGGTGATGCAGCTAATTAGTGATGGCTGCTGTGATGACAGGATGGTTGTTCACAGGCAACAACACCTGCACGTGTGTCTGTGTGTGTGTATTACAATCTGTGTGTTACAGTGTGTGTATGTGTGTTTGTGTTACAGTGTGTGTGTGTGTGTGGTTGTGTGTGTGGCTCCCTGCTGTGGGACTTGATGGTTTATGGGCCGGCGTGCTGACCTGCAGACAGCAGTGTTTGTCTGTCAGACTCAGACAGATGTTGGACAGATGCGGGTGCAGTGACCTCTCCGTTGCCAGGACAACACCTGAACATTGTGCAGGTGTTGACTTATCAGCTGAGCTAGCGTGGTAATCAGTCTGTATGGGAGCAACAGACACCGGCTAATAAGAGAAAGTCTGAGAATCTGACTCTGCAAAATTCCCACTCCACCTTCCTGGACGGTGACAAACTCATAGATGGGTATAAAGGCCAAATGTAAATGAGGATTAATGCAGCACTTTTCCAGCATTAAAGTAACTGATGCAGAGTTCAAAGGTCACAGTGTGAAACGCCAGCCCTACGACCATCCTGGACACAGATCACAAATTGGAGTCAGAAGAAACATTAATGGTCAGAGAAAGCCAGAGCAAGTCACCGCGCCCAGCTTTCAGAGAATGCGGTTAGCTTCAACAGAACCGCCTCCAACGCAGTGGGAGGGGTCTCGTAACTTACAGGTAAGTTCAGGAAACATTCTCTCCCATAAAACTGTTATAAGGGGGGAAACAGTCTGTGTATCAGGCTGTAAATATGTTTGTTTTAACATGGGAGTCTGTGGGACTGACTCACTGCTGCCTCTGCTGGACGTCAGAGAAACTGCAGGTGGTAGAGACATAACAACAACACGGAATCTATAAAGAGAGCTGCCTGTGAGTGGTGCAGGTGGAAACACCTTTGTGAATGCTTTCATGTGTTTGTGTGATTTTAATAAGACCAGCGTCAGATCGACAATCAGCCATAAGTGTTCAGTTTCACGACTGAAACGCAAAATCATTTCTAAAATGTTGGACAGTAACAGGAATAGATTGGGACGTTGAGTCCAGAGGTTGTGCTGTCGACGGGAGGAAACATTTTTTGGCACTAGAAGGTTCCCGTGGTGAGAAAAACTCACTTCCTGCTGCTGCTCTACACCGAGTGTGTGCCTATGTGTGTGTGTTGAACCAATTAGCTGCAGCCCTCGTGTGGTTTGGAGATGACAGAGCTTTTAAAGCCACATAAAAGAGCTTTCAATACGGATCAGCCACATCCAGAGCGAGTGTGTGCGCACTCGCCTGTGTATCTCTGTGAGGACCACTGCAACTCTCAGGACATGTGAGGACTGCTTTTTGGGACGGAGGGTCCAGACTGGGGGTCAGGGTTTGGTCAGTACCCCAACCACAGTCCTCGCAGTGATAGAAATACCAGCGTGTGTGTTACCTCGCTGCTTTCCAGCCAATCTCCCAGTTTAGTACCACCTGGTGTCACACTATTCAGGTAAAACCTGTCAAAAGTAAACGTGCGTGTTTGCGTTAGGATGGTTTACCTCGTAGTGATTGGGCCAGAAGGTGGACACAGCAAGCTCCACCCCCTTCCAGATGTGGTAGGCGGGGCCTGAGGAGTTAAAGACAGGAACTCCCAGAGGACTACTGTTCTCTGCAGGAAACACACACACCGTCATCATCTGAGAGCTCCGCCTACACTGACTAACCTGCGCCAGTGTTCCTGCGTACCTTTGATGTAGATGTTAAGCGTAGCGGGCACGGCACCCTCGCGCCCTCCAACCTGGTAAAACAGGAAACTGAGGCAGTGCGTGTCGTTTTCTCTGAGTGGCGGTAGTAGCAGCTGAGCGCGCTGACCACCATAGCGACCTGACGTGTTCACAAACAGGTAGGAGGAGCCTGCGGAGAGGAAGCAACACCTCATTATAAACAGGCAAGATAAAGTCCTTAAACAGTGACAGACTTCAAAATAAAAAGCATGTTTATATAGAAATATGTCTTTTTATTTACTTTTAAAATCTTTGTGTTTGTGAACAGCACATAAGAAACTGAATGAGTTAAATTTAAAATGGTTTGAATGCAAAACGTGTTAAAAAACATGTTTATTAGCATGTTAATAAATATGATTAATAAACATGTTAATAAACATCAAACTTGCTCACAGTGAACATGTTGAGGATTAACACCCATCAAAATAAAGTCAGACTTTCAGCTTAATGTTTCTGATCATTTAATGGAGCGAATGCCAGACAGCACAGCCTTCAAAATAAAAGCATGTGTGAGGTCAGAGGATGGAGAAAATGAAAAGGAGTGAAGACGGTGGGAAAGAGATGAAACAACAGGAAATCATCACTGACGAGAGGAGATAAGAAAATAAACGGTGCTCGTTAGTGTAATAAATCAGAATATCCATAATTGATCTGTGTGTGTGTGTGTGTGTGTGTGTGTGAGAACAAATGGCTCATTTTGTCCACAGTGGAAATCTGTAATTGGAAGACTTCAGAATAAAAGTGCGACATTTACTTTAAAGCACTGTAACTCTGAACGCACCCTCTTCCTCTGTGTGTGTGTGCGCGCTCTCATTAGTGTGTCTTCACATCTCCGTGTCACGACTACAGCTGTCAATCTCCCGAGCTCGCTGCTTTCACTTCCCTTCATGTTTCTGCAAAGTTTCTATGAAATTTAAATCGGTCGTCTTACAGCGAGCGTGTGCACGGGTTGAAGGGCGTCTCTATGGTAACTGTACTGCAGTATTCCTTCAGTCAGCTGTCAGTTATGTTGTATCACTTCAATGTTGCCATCGCTTCATCTGCGGATGACTTTCTGATTGATTGCTTGATGGTTTGGTGGGGTGGGGTCACTGTGGAGCCGTCACACATTTTCTTTGCTTATTTGGGACAAAACAGCGACTTGATAAAGAAACAACATTTAATGACTTTTCACTTATTTGTAACTAAAAAGCTGAAGCTGCAGTTCTGATTCGTCCCACTGACTCCACGTTCACATAAACATGCTCACAGCCTGATGATGCCACTTCATTACACATGTAGGCTTAACGTTTGCATTATTAGGGGCGTGGCCTCTTTGACAGGTGGATGGTGACAGCTGTCTGCTAGCTTCACCTGAGCTGGAGCTTTGGTGAGCTGTTGGAGCCTTTTAATGACATCATGTGACCAATAATATGGCTGCTGTGAGGTCACTGTAGTAGCAGAGCGTCCAAGAAGGCGGAGCTCCATGTGAATGACATCAGCAGGTATCTGAGTGTGTGTTTGGATGTTTCACACACAAAAAGCTTTGTGGCCACATGCCACTCTGTAGCTTCCCCATCTTTCAGAGCATTTTCCTGGGAAAGTTGATCAACCTTCAAACGATGATTTCCTCGCAGAGACGATTTTAACCTGAGCGCAGACACAGACACATGTTTCATTTCCTGGTTACCAGAGTGTTTTAATGTGTGTGTGCACGTGTCAGTGGATCAATGGACCTTGAGGAGAATCGATTAGAAAAACATGAGGTTTAATCACGGAAGGAAGAGGAGGAGGAAGAGGAGAAGGAGGAGGAAGGAGCAAGGACAATCCAGACTGATGAAGAGCGAGTGAGAACAAAAGCTGTGATGAGTTTACTCTCAAATCAGCCATTTGTGCGTCTGCGGCTGATTAGTGTTTGTCTCACAGCTCACGCTTCGCTCCATGTTTAACACGACCCGACAGCTGACTGAACCTTCATCTACAGCCAATCAGAAGACCCCATTTGTCTTTGTCGCGTTTTCAGGAACTTCACCCTGAAAACATCAGAGCTGTTTTCAGGATTTCAGTTTCCTGGTGTTAAAAGACTCACTTTTTTTTTTCTGATTTCATTTCAGATATAATCATAAAATACTGACATAAGACACTCAAACCATCAGTCACACATGAACACAATCCACCATCATCATCATCATCACCATCTTCATCATCTTCACCATCATCATCATCTTCATCATCATCATCTTCACCATCATCTTCACCACCATCATCTTCATCTTCATCACCATCATCATCATCATCTTCACCATCATCATCATCTTCACTATCATCATCATCATCATCGCCATCTTCATCATCTTCACCATCATCATCATCTTCATCATCATCATCTTCACCATCATAATCATCATCATCATCTTCACCATCATCATCATCTTCATCACCATCTTCTTCACCATCATCTTCACCATCATCATCTTCATCATCATCATCGCCATCTTCATCATCTTCACCATCATCATCATCATCTTCACCATCATCATCATCACCATCTTCATCATCATCTTCATCATCATCATCTTCACCATCATCATCACCATCTTCACCATCTTCACCATCACCATCATCTTCATCACCACCATCTTCACCATCATCATCATCATCTGCACCACCATCATCATCACCATCACCATCATCTTCATCACCACCATCTTCACCATCATCATCATCATCTTCACCACCATCATCATCACCATCATCAACACCATCTTCACCACCATAATCTTCATCACCATCTTCACCATCACCATCATCCTCATCATCATCATCATCTTCACCATCATCATCACCATCTTCACCATCTTCACCATCATCATCATCTTCATCACCACCATCTTCACCATCATCATCATCATCTTCACCATCATCATCATCATCTTCACCACCATCATCATCACCATCATCAACACCATCTTCACCACCATAATCTTCATCACCATCTTCACCATCACCATCATCCTCATCATCATCATCATCTTCACCATCATCATCATCACCATCATCATCACCATCTTCATCATCATCTTCACCATCATCATCTTCATCTTCACCATCATCATCATCTTCACCATCTTCACCATCATCTTCATCACCACCATCTTCACCATCATCATCATCATCTTCACCACCATCATCATCACCATCATCATCATCTTCACCATCACCATCATCTTCATCACCACCATCTTCACCATCATCATCATCATCTTCACCACCATCATCATCACCATCATCATCATCTTCACCACCATCATCATCAACACCATTTTCACCACCATAATCTTCATCACCATCTTCACCATCACCATCATCCTCATCATCACTATCTGCAGGACATTTTTCAAACATCAAAGAGTCAGTAGAGAAGAGCAGAAACGAGGCAGAATGATTGGATGACGGTCCAGCGTCATTTCCTGTGTGACCTGGACGTGTCTGTGTTACAGTCATGTGATGCCATGTTTCTTTGTTTCTGTAAAATGATGACAGCAGCTTGTTGTGTTCGTTTTTAGCCACTCTGCAGGGTTAACTGTGTGTCACAGTTCCCAGCACGTCATAGCCTGAAGAACCCAGAGTCAGAGCTCAGACTGTGAAATGGTCACATGTGTCAGCGTGCTGTCAGCTGATTCAGGTGAGCACTGAAACACCTTCATTCAAAGGTGAACGACGTCGCTGATGTGTGGACGTGTCTGTGGAGCTCCTCGGGATTATCCTGACTTCTTTGGTCACACCTCTGTGTGTGTGTGTAGTTGTAGGTGTGTCAGGGCAAACACACGCATGTGCTGTGTGTGTCTGCTGTTTCCGTAGTAACTGGGGCATGCTGCAGGGCAAACAGCAGTGTGTGATTCAGCAGAGAAAGATTTCAGGTATGAGGTGTGAGTGGGCCCAAGGGGCCCAGCTCAGGGTCTGATCCTGTGGGCAAAGCTGGGGTCTGCTCTGTTTGTCTGCGTGTAGGTGCAGGTTATGGGTGGAGAAAGACACGGGTGGGTGTGGCTCAGGAGGTACAGCGTCTACCAATTGGCAGTTCAAACCCTGGCTGCTCCAGGCCAAGCAAGACACTGAACCCTGAGTTACTGCTGATGTTTTCATGGGAGTGTGAATGTTAGTATTTGTATGAAAGTGTGAATGAGGCATGTTGTGGTGGTGGTAGAAAACGCTGCTGCTAATCAGTGAGTGAACACCAAACCGACCAATCAGAGCTGCAGGAGGTGGAGGCGCTCGGATCGAACACTCGGCCAAACTTGATCTTCATCACGTTCTCAAAGGCTCGAGCGAGCGCTTCAAACTCTGCACCTGAGACACGGCTCCGCCTCCTCTTTCTTGCTATCGTCCAATCAGACCATAGGCAGAAAGAGAAACAAACACACACAGCCCCCGTTCGTGTCCTGGCGTTTCTTCTGCTCGTTAACCTCACGCCCCCTCTCACCTGTGGGCCAATCATATACGACCCCTACCATCTGTAAACCAATCACCTCACACCCAGCTCACACACGCGCGCAGATGGAGGCAGTAATTCTATTACCCGAGCTGTAGCGAGACGTGAGGAGAGGCAGCTGCACCGTATTTACTCTCTCTCTCACACACACAGCAGGAAGTGTGTGTGTGTTTCCTGCTCTTAGGGGTTTATTTCAGGCGAATGTGTGTTAAACTTTCTGAAAGCATCCACACAAACGTCAGGCAGAATCCCCGTCCAACAGGTTTGAAGGAGCAGTCCCACATTTACTTAAATCGGCCAATGGGGAGCTGGTGTGTCAGTGTGACCTCTCCTCTGATTGGTTGGATTTCAGCTGCAGTCACTCCATGTGTTTAAACTCCCTGAATGAGGCTTTAATTGGTTTTGGCAGGATGCTGATAGTGGCTTTATACGCTCCACACACACACACACGCACACACACACACACACACACACACACACACAGAGTCATGTTCAAAGAGTGAATCTCCTGCATGCCGACACGCTGATAAACCCTTTAACACACTAATTAACCCAAAACACACACACACACACGCACACTCACACTCAGTTTTCTTTTCTCTTATTTATCTGTGAAACAGTCCAAAATTTAAACTCTCTTCTCTCCCTCACCCACCTTTAAACACTGTTTACCTGCAGCTGTGTGTGTGTGTGTGTGTGTAATCTCTTTTCAAATTCACTTTAAAGCCACAAACTGTGTGTCTGCACACTCGTGTGTGTGTGTCTGTGTGTGTTGTTTACAACAGCTTGTATTTTTTTAACACACACGCTCAGAGAGAAAAAAGTGGTTTTGACCTCCAGGTCTCTTTGACACAGAAAGGCATTGTGGGAGTTATCACACAACAGACAGACCGAGTGTGTGTGTGTGTGTAGTGTATATATTTGCCTTGGAGCCTCCCTGCGTGTGTGTGTGTTTGCTGTGTACAGCTGGCAGTGAGCTGATAACAGCCCTATTAGAAATATTAATATACCCTGAACCCCACAGAGACACACACACTCACCAAAAGGCATGTGTGTGTGTCTGCATGTGTGTGTGTATTCCCACCCTTATTGGAGCAAAAAACAGAAATAAACAACGACCGGAGAACCTCATAGAACCAGAACCAGCAAACAGCACCTGTGAAGAAGCAGGGGGCCACATCTGAAGGTTCTGATCGTCTTTAAACGGACTCGGGTCAAAGTCCTCCTGCAAATGAACCAATCAAAAACTGTCCAGAGACAGCAGAATGAACCTGTAGATGTGGATTACTTACAGTTCATCTTTATGTTGACCTCATTATGAACCCTAAATGAGAAGCCACGCCCTTAATAATGCAAACTTTAAGCCTTAATGTGAACAGGTGCTATAAAGGGGGAAATGAACTCTAAAGACCCAAACAGTGCTTATTTCTGCTGTAGGGGTGTCCTCCCTGATCCTGGTTCAATTGAAGATCTCTTTTTAAAAGGGTATAATATCATAGGTGCAAATAAACGGTTCACCTGGATGGTTCTCCTGTTCTTACTCACAGAATCCTTTAGTCAGGTTAGACCGTGTGGCGATCAGCACTGGACATTGCTGGGTTGTATTTATTATCCTTTATTTATACGGGTAAAAAGTCTCATTGAAATGTACGCCTCATTTCCAAGAGAGAGTTGGTTAAAGCCCAGACCCTGTTGGGTTCAGGTCCAGACTCTGTCCGGTTCAGGCCTGTTTTCTCACAGCTCTGGAAACGCGCCCTGATATTCCTGTTGTCACTGTTGGCTGCAGGTCTGACTGACCCAGCTGTTAATAAACTGAGTAAACAGGTTGTAGAAATGGACCAGACTAACTGAAGTGGGAACACTGAAAGGCTCTGAAGACTGTTATTTATGAACATCTGGTTTTCAACTTGACAAACTAGAAACAAACCTCAGGAACATCTTCCACTGCCTCAACTGCTTTCCCTGCAAAACTAATAATTACTGTACTGTTGACTCACTGCACTCAGCTGCTTCAGCCGGTCTGTAAGGAAGCTAAATATACCCGTGATGTCATGGCGTTACCAGCATCTGATCTGGTCTGGACTCGTTTATTTTTAGCTGACCAGACGTGCTAGTCACCAAAGAGAAAGATTAGCAAAGTTGCTATCCAGGCTCAGGTTAAATGATCTAAAAATCTCAGCTGGAACAGGCTGACGATGAGGAGGGGACGAAGTTTAACACCCTCGCTCAGCTCGTCGTGAGCAGTAACAAACAGCTAACGACTGAGGAGTCAGAAAGAAATCAGAGCAAGAAATATATTCAGTCCAGAGGCTGAGACAGTGTGTGTGTGTGTGTGTGTGTGTGTGTGTGTGTGTGTGTGTGTGTGTGTGTGTGTGTGTGTGTGTGTGTGTGTGTGTGCAGCAGGAAAGAGTATTAGGGAAGATTACTGTTGTTCACAGTGACAGCAGAGAGAGAGCCGGCGCTACATGGCTCAGATTAGATTGAACTTGTACCATTTATAAGAACATTAAATGGAGCCTGCAATCACTGGTCAATCGATTCTTTGCTGCAGCTCAGTGTGTGTGTGTGTGTCTGTGTGTGTCTTCAGTATTAAACCAGACCACTTTCACAGACAGAATGCTGTCTGTGTGGAGTTTTTCCTCCCACCGATATCACATGCAGAAGTCCCATTGATAAAGTGCCTGTTTTTAGAGTGAAGGCGGTGGAGTGACGCTGGTCCTCGGCAGCCTCGGACACAGACAGAAGAGAGACATGCGCCCAAAGACACCAGAACAAATATTAAGCACCGCCTGCCATTGGCCTGAAACATTATATTTGATTTAAAGAATCAGATGTGAGCTGCTGAAACTGACAAACGAGCTGAGATCACTCCTGTATGTTACTGCTTTGTGTCTGTGCTTCCACGAAGCTCCACATGTTCCAGATGTTTTAGCACTGACTGTCTCCAGATCAGTGAGGTTTATTAACAGCTTTAACAAAGGGCCACACTGCGGCTCTGAACTCTGACCCGATAACAGCCGTCTCTGCTGGAACCCATCACCTCCAAACAGAACCTCAGCTTCAGATTGGGCAGTGTTGGGAAGGTTACTTTTAAAATGTATTCCACTACAGATTACAGATTACATGCCCCAAAATGTATTTTGTAACGTATTCCGTTATGATACTCAATGACAGTAATGTATTCTGGATACTTTGGATTACCTATTATATTATCATGCTTTTTACAGCTACATGAATGTACTATTGCTGTGTGATTTATTACTATTACTGAAGGTTACTCTCCATACCAATACCAACTAGATGTTTAAATCTTAATATAAATGAGTAACAGTAGGTGGACATTAGGTAAGGCTGCACTTTTTGCAGCGATCTCGTATAGAAACTATTCCGCGCGTATATAAAACAGGTCCGCGGCTCCGAACCGTAGTACAGGGACCTCTGGCTAATACGTCGGGTTCGTGTCGGGCTCGTAGCTGAAAACTAGCTTTATCTTGTTGTCTGGGTCAACTTTGCTAGCGAGAGACAGAGAGAGGCGTTGAAAGGCTGCTCCAACGGAACTTATTGTTTCGGAGGAAAACACGAACACGGTGTACAGTCCAGTCTTAATAGCTTACTTACAACTGGGCTCGTCAGGCACTCTTCTTGGCTGCAGTGGTTATTATTATATTTACATGCTTCCAGCTCCCGTTTCTGCTCGGTGACAGCTCCTACTTTTCCTTTTTCTCCCTCCTTCGCTCACAGACACATAACGGGTACGGCAGTCCATTCTCCCTGCAGCACGGACTACACTGCCCATCAGACTACATGCTTTAGGGCTGTAACACTCTGCCTGCTGCCTTCATATTAAATCAGTTTTGTGAATAATTTTTTAAAATATGTCTTCACGTCATTATGCGGCCCCAAGTAGAGGTGACATGGGCGGCGAGATTGAGACACAGACATTTGAGCCTCTTAATGCGTGTTTGGTTTGGGGCGTGGAAACCAAAAATAGAGAGAGCATAGCCGAACATATGAAACAGGAAAATACCGCCGTGTAACCCATTTATTTCAGCAAAGTAACTGTATTCTAAATACCACCTTTTTAAATGGTAACTGTAATGGAATACAGTTACTCATATTTTGTATTTTAAATACGTAACGGCGGTACATGTATTCCGTTACTCCCCAACACTGAGATTGGGGTGAAGCTGAGGCTCACCCCAACCGGTCACAGCCCCTCCCTGAGCCTGGTTCTGCCGGAGGTTTCTTCCTGTTAAAAGGGAGTTTTTCCTTCCCACTGTTGCCAAAGTCATAAGCTCATACAAGCTCATGATTGTTGGGTTTTTCTCTGTATGTATTATTGTACGATCTACTGTACAATATAAAGCACCTTGAGGAGACTGTTGTTGTGATTTGGCGCTGTATAAATAAAATTGAATTGAATAGATTGGTCAGTTTTTCCTCCGAAGCGAGCTCGGCTGGGAGAAGGCTGAGTTTGGTCTCTGCTGTGGAGGGTGTGTTAGATTTAATGCCCTGTCTCGTCCTGCTCACTGCTCCACACATCAGCCGGGAGGAGATCGAACCGAGGAGGAGGGTGTGTGTGTGTGTGTGTTTGTGTGTGTCCACTGGGAGAGAAGCTGTTTGCTCTCTGATTGCTTGGATTGGCTGCAATTAGTCACACACACAGTGAAACACACAAAAACCCTCTTTTATTGGAAAAGAGTAAAGGTGACAAACTCTCCTCTCGCCTCCTCCTCCTCCTCCTCCACCTCCTCTATAACTCACATTAAACAGGACAGTAACCACCTCCTTTCTGTGTGTCCTCGGTCAGCCTGTCTCTCACGTGATTGGCTCTGTGATTTAAGAGTGCTGCATTCTCATTCGTCAGCAGGGTAACCTCTGTGAGCATGTGACAAACGGCGGCTCGCTCACACTCACACACACACACACACAGTGGCAGGTCAATAGCAGATAAAAGGAAGGCTGCAGCAGCCTTTCCCTCAGTACTGCCTTCAGGTGCAAAGCGCTGCAGTGCTGTGTTTAAGGACCTGTACAATAGTTGATTATAGCGAGAACACTCCCTCTCTGTCTGGTTACGACCGCCGTCCTCGGCTGCTCGGGAGGAATTACGGGCACGGCGGAGGTTAGCCTAACTGACCGTGTTACAGGTGCGTGGCACGCAGTGACAGGTAACGCCGTTTGGCGTGCAGAGCAGAAACATGCCATTTAAAGGGCGTTGGTGTGAAGCCCGTGTGTCTGACAAAGGGTCGAGGGCTTGGTTCTAGACCGACGCGTACACAGCTCGGTCTGGCGCTCTGTGATTGGATCAGGCTTGCACCTGGTTGATGCAGCCATTTCCCATTTAGTGCGGCGTTCCTGCTTTCAGGAGTCCAGAGTTTGTTTTCAGACCCAAGCATCTCTTCGAGCTGTTTAACGACACACCCAGAGGTTTGCACCTTGTTGTAAACACTAAGTACTTATAAGCCTCGGCTCATCGAGTGCAGGATTGGTTAAATGAGCAACAGCAGAACCGGAGAGGCAAAGATATGCTGATGACCAATGTATGTGTGTCACAACACAAACGTACTTCAGGGTTTTCAAGAGTCACAGGAAGACATGCATGCACCACCAAGACCCAGCTTCAGGAGACCCAGAAAGGTTCCCTGAGGAGCACCCAGGGAACCTTTGAGCTGCAGGAGGACTGCGGGGCCCTGACGGTGCTTTCTGAAAGACAAACAGTACCTGCAGGGATCCAGGGGGTGGCCGATCGGTCTCGGGTGTCGCCCTGCTCCCAGTCAAAGTCATCTTCTTTGGACTGGACCAGCATGCAGTCAGGAGACCGACCAGATAGACAAGCTGAAAAAGAGACAGACAGATGCTCAGTTACCTTAGGTGAAACCACAGACAGGATTAAGGAAAAACTGTTCCTGAAGGCCCCGGCTTTAAGGCTGTGGACGGGGTTCTCTGATCCATGAATGTCAGGGGAACTGTGGGCTTTGAGTGATTTCTTGGAACCATTTCCAAAGATTGTACAGCAGACAAAAAACAAGTTTGGATTTTCTCGGATCCACAGAGGCTCAAATATCTACGGACAGCCCCACTGACGATGGGATAAACATCACCTCCACCACAGCAAGTCCCACCTAAAGACTGAGACACGGAGATGCTGCATACTAACGGCACATTAATGCGATCACAGGATCGACTACACTGTGTTTACAGAACCTGATCAATACGATCATTTCTTCTTCAGTGGTTTAGAAGTGAGGCTGTTATTTTCCCCTCTCTCTATTTGGATGATATAAAATGAATCTTATGATTATTGTTACGAACTGTGGAAAATGAGAAGTAAAGAGTAAAAGGTCATATTAATATTAAACCTGCGATATGAACCCCACTCCATGCTTTAAATTAACCAGGTGAGCAGTCTACAGCCTGTGTTCTCTTGCTGTCTTCCAGCCGATGAAGAAACAGAAATTAGAGCTGGTGTAGAAACACTTCTGGATGCTTGGACACTGGAACTGCTTTAAGGCTCGTGCAGTTCCTTCTTTCTCCACTGTTAATGCTTCAGACTGTCAGCACATCAGTTACCTGTGGGCCCTCATACATCAGCTGGAACGTTAACCACATATTTATTTCTTCAAGTCTCTTCCTCCCACATGATCCCCACAGCCCCCCACATGATCCCCACAGCCCCCCACAGGACCCCACAGTCCCCCATAGCTTCCCACAGCCCCCTACAGGACCCCCACAGCCCCCCACAGGACCCCACAGTCCCCCATAGCTTCCCACAGCCCCCTACAGGACCCCCACAGCCCCCCACAGGACCCCACAGTCACCCATAGCTCCCCACAGCCCCCCACAGCCCCCCATAGCTCCCCACAGCCCCCTACAGGACCCCACAGTCCCCCATAGCTTCCCACAGCCCCCTACAGGACCCCACAGCCCCCCTCAGGACCCCACAGTCACCCATAGCTCCCCACAGCCCCCACAGGACCCCCACAGCCCCCCATAGCTCCCCACAGCCCCCTACAGGACCCCACAGCCCCCCACGGGACCCCCACAGCCCCCCCATAGCTCCCCACAGCCCCCTACAGGACCCCCACAGCCCCCCATGGGACCCCCACAGCCCCCTACAGGACCCCACAGGACTCTGGGTGTAGCATGTTGTTGAAATAATTACACAGAACGTTTAATCAGCTCTGAAGACTCTGCTACTCACTGCTGCATCACTTTCATCAGGACATTTTTATTTATAGACTTTATTAGTATTTTTTCTCCCATTATTTATTCCAGGTGTGGGTTTTTATACTTATTTATTGTGATCACATTATCAGCTCGTGTACTTTGTACCTACATGTGATGATGTATTCAGAGTAACTGGGTCACGCGTGTTTGTACTGCGTTTAGTTCCATTACAGAAAGACTGCGGCCCATTTGCCGTTCATTTACTGATGTACGAGACGCACCAACATCCTCAGAGCGAAGCAGGAAACCCGAACGCTCGACCAGCAATCAGCGAATCAATCACCTCATTGATTAATCGCTTCATCGATACAGACGTTCAAGTCGCACTTCCACCTTGTTTCTCGCTCGTCAGCAGAGAGCAGCTTGTAAACATATAATGTTCTTCAGAGTGAGACAGTTCCAGTTCATTACCATTTCCCAGCATGCTCTCTCTCACACACACACACACACACACACACACACACACACACACACACACACACACACACACACACACACACACACACACGAGGATAATAGATGTAAACCTCCTCCTTCCTCTGTGACTCAAAGATGTCTAAATCCCTCCATTCATGTCGACACACACACGCACACACGCCTGTGTGTGAGGAGCTGTCATCTGAAAGCGTTGACATTAAATAGCGGGAAGGCTCATTTTCTTTCTTTGTAACAGAAGGCACATTAAACACACACACACACTCGTCCCGCTGGGCAGTGTTAGCTCATCAACAGATACCAGACACAATCTGTTTCATTTGCTTCTATCCATGTGCATCTATATAACAAACACACACACACACAGTCAGCTCTCTCTCTCCAACAGAAAACCAATCTCAGCCTCATGATCGCCCAACACTGCAGGAAGAGGTGTGTGTGTGTGTGTGTGTGTGTGTGTGAGTGTGAGAGAGACCGGACTGTGACTCTGACGTGTGGTTTTAATGTTTCATGTCGACATCCTGCGCTTTATTCTACCAGAGCAGCTTTGCATGATTCAAAGTTCAGATTAATCCTTCTTTGTCTGATTGGCTGCCCCTCTCCTGGCTTTCACAGAAGCTGCTGCTGTGTGCGGCATCTGAACACACACTATACACCAGGTGACAAACAACATTTCTGAGTGACATGTTCTGATGCTCAATCATCCAGGTGAGGAAACAGAAAATCCCCCAGAACTTTGGTTCTGTTAGTGGGAGGAACATTTCATAATCATCATCATCAGGTGACTCCTGATGACTCCTGAGGAGAGACGGCATCCATCCCACTTTGGATGGAGCAGCTCTCATTTCTAGAAATATGGACCAATTTATTAAACCCCCCAAAATATGACTATCCAGAGTTGGGACCAGGAAGCAGAGTTGCAGTCTTACACGCCTCTCTGCAGCTTCTCTCCTCCTGCTACCCCCCCAAAAACCCATCTCCATTGAAACTGTGTCAGCTCCCAAAAAGACAAAAAACAAACTAAAAACCAGCAACAAACAACTTAAACATAAAAACTCACAAAGAAAGAACAATACAGTATCCACATCTGAACCAAAGAGTAAAACAGTGAAATGTGGATTATTAAATATTAGGTCTCTCTCCTCCAAGTCTCTCTCATTTAGCCTGGAGAAATAGTTTGCTGATTTATAAGAAAGCCCTCCGCAAAGCCAGAACATCTTACTATTCGTCACTGATTGAAGAAAATAAGAACAACCCCAGGTTTCTCTTCAGCACTGTAGCCAGGCTGACAAACAGTCAGAGCTCTGTTGAGCCAACCATCCCTTTAACGTTAACTAGTAATGACTTCATGAACTTCTTCACAAATAACATTTTAATCATTAGAGAAAAAATTACCAATAATCATCCCACAGATGTAATATTATCTACAGCTACTTTCAGTACCATTGATATTCATTTAGACTCTTTTTCTCCAATTGATCTTTCTGAGTTAACTTCAATAATTAATTCCTCCAAACCATCAACGTGTCCTTTAGACCCCATTCCTACAAAACTGCTCAAAGAAGTCCTGCCATTAATTAATGCTTCGATCTTAAATATGATCAACCTATCTCTAATAATCAGCTATGTACCACAGGCCTTCAAGCTGGCTGTAGTTAAACCTTTACTTAAAAAGCATCTCTAGACCCAGCTGTCTTAGCTAATTACAGGCCAATCTCCAAACTTCCTTTCATATCAAACATCCTTGAAAGAGTAGTTGTCAAACAGCTAACAGATCATCTGCAGAGGAATGGCTTATTTGAAGAGTTTCAGTCAGGTTTCAGAGCTCATCACAGCACAGAAACAGCTTTAGTGAAGGTTACAAATGATCTTCTTATGGCCTCTGACAGTGGACTCATCTCTGTGCTTGTCCTGCTAGACCTCAGTGCAGCGTTCGATACTGTCGACCATAATATCCTATTAGAGCGATTAGAGCACGCTGTAGGTATTACAGGTACTGCGCTGCAGTGGTTTGTATCATATCTATCTAATAGACTCCAATTTGTGCATGTAAATGGAGAGTCCTCTTCACACACTGAGGTTAATTATGGTGTTCCACAGGGTTCAGTGCTAGGACCAATTCTGTTTACATTATACATGCTTCCCTTAGGCAGCATCATTAGAAGACATAACATAAATTTTCACTGCTATGCAGATGACACCCAGCTCTATCTATCCATGAAGCCAGATAACACACACCAATGAGTTAACCTGCAGGAATGTCTTAAAGACATAAAGACCTGGATGGCCGCTAACTTTCTGCTTCTTAATTCAGATCAAACTGAGGTTATTGTACTCGGCCCTGAAAATCTTAGAAATATGGTATCTAACCAGATCCTTACTCTGGATGGCATTACCTTGGCCTCCAGTAACACTGTGAGGAACCTTGGAGTCATTTTTGACCAGGACATGTCCTTCAAGGCACATATTAAACAAATATGTAAGACTGCTTTCTTCCATTTGTGCAACATTTCCGGCGCCCCCCGTGTGCGGCAGCCTGTTACAGCAGCTCTGCTCATTCAGAGTTTCTTTCTTTCTTATCTTTTCTCTCGTAATTTTTTATAACTAACGTATTAGTAATTAGACTCTGCAACCATGTTCTACCGTTTTGTGCTAGTTCTGGTCGTTTTTCTTAGTTTTTTTCTACTTTTTTCACCCGTGTGTGGGGACCCAGAGCAGGGATCCTTTGTTTACAGTAAGGATCAGCTGTTAGCGCTGCGTCCCACAGCAGTACTGCCGGCGGACAGACCCGACATTCCCAGCGAGCTGAGGAGGAAAAGACGGGGGTGTCGTGCTGGGAAGGAGCGCCGTCGCCCGAGAAGGAGACGTTATCGACCATCTCTTCCTTCTGTAATTATTGGAAATGTACGGTCTTTGCACAATAAATTGGATGAGCTCACGTCGCTAACCTGGTCACAGAGGGAGTACCGGCAATGTAGCATCATGATGCTAACGGAGTCGTGGCTAACACCGCTAACTCCGGACACGAGTGTGACACTACCGGGATTCCAGCTGCTGCGAGCGGACAGGACGAGAGAGAGCGGTAAGAGGAAAGGAGGGGGACTGGCAGTGTTTGTGAATGACAGATGGTGTAACCCTGGGCACATCACTGTGAAAGAACAACTCTGCAGCAGAGACATTGAGCTGTTAGCCGTTAGCATGCGTCCGTACTACCTGCCCCGGGAATTCTCGCATGTTATCGCGATAACAGCGTATGTCCCCCCCTCGGCCAACGCGGATGCAGCCTGTGACACTCTCCACTCAGTGGTCAGCAGACTGCAAACACAATCTCCGAGAGCCCTCCTCATAATATCAGGGGACTTTAATCATGCCTCACTGGACTCCACACTGCCCACCTTCACCCAGTATGTGACCTGCCCAACCAGAGACAATAAAACACTGGACTTACTGTATGCCAATGCTGAAGAGGCATACAGTTCATCACCTCTCCCTCCCCTGGGCAGATCTGATCACAACCTGGTGCACCTTGTCCCTGTGTATGAGCCCTTAGTGCGCAGGGAGCCACCAGCCACCCGCACAGTACAGAGATGGTCGCAGGAGAGCGAGGAGGCTCTTAAGGATTGTTTTGAGTCGACTGTGTGGGAGGTGATCTGTGACGACCACTGAGAGGACATCGACAGCCTTACTACATGCATTACGGACTATATTAATTTCTGTGTGGATAACACCGTACCTACCAGGACTGTACGGTGTTTCTCCAACAACAAACCTTGGATTACCCCAGAAATTAAAGCTGTCCTCAAGCAGAAGAGGAGGGCCTTCAAATCCAAAGACAAAGAGGAGTTGAAAAGGGTGCAGAGAGAGTTGAGGGGACTGATAAGGAATGGGAAGGATAGCTACAGGCAGAAGATGGAGAACCAGCTTCAGCAAAATAACGTTGGTGAAGTCTGGAGAGGCCTCAGAACCATCTCGGGCCACAAACATCAGAACTCTCTGCCTGGGAGGGATGTGAGGTGGGCAAATGAACTGAATCATTTCTTCAACAGATTTGATTCAGCCATGAGGCAGTCTTCAACATCGGCTGCAGACTCACCCAACCCCACTGCTGCTGTTCCACCTCTGACACCTCAGACACTTCACACCTCCTCTATTCACCCTGCTCACTCCTCCCCACCCCCAACAACAGCATCCAATACACAATCAACACAAGGCTCCAGCCTGTCTCTCTCAACCACCCAGGTTAGGAGGGAACTGAGGAGGATTAATGGCAAGAAGGCAGCGGGTCCAGATGGCATCAGCTCGAGGGTCGTCAGGTCCTGTGCAGACCAACTGTGTGGGGTGATGGAGCACCTCTTCAACCTGAGCCTGAGGCTGGGAAGAGTCCCACAGCTCTGGAAAACCTCCTGTGTTGTACCAGTGCCAAAGACTTCACGCCCCAAGGACCTCAACAGCTACAGGCCGGTGGCTCTGACATCCCACCTGATGAAGACCCTGGAGCGGCTGGTCCTGGCTCAGCTTCGGCGCCTTGTGAGCTCATCACTGGACCCACTTCAGTTTGCCTACCAGCCTGGCATTGGAGCGGATGATGCCGTCATTCACCTCCTACATCGCTCCCTTGCTCACCTGGAGACCGCTGGAAGCACTGTGAGAATCATGTTCTTTGATTTCTCCAGTGCCTTCAACACTATTCTTCCCTCGGTTCTGAAGGACAAGCTGGAGAACTCAGGAGTGGACCATCACCTCACTACCTGGATTTTGGACTACCTCACCGACCGACCACAGTATGTGAGGACTCAGGGCTGTGTGTCGGACAGGGTCGTCTGCAGTACGGGGGCCCCACAGGGAACGGTTCTGGCTCCGTTCCTCTTCACCATCTACACTGCAGACTTCTCCCACAACTCCACCCAGTGCTTCCTGCAGAAGTTCTCTGATGACTCTGCTATAGTCGGCCTCATCACTGATGGGGACGACAAGGAGTACAGAGGACTGACTCAGGACTTTGTGGACTGGTGCCAGCTGAACTACCTCCAGATCAATGCCAGTAAAACCAAGGAGCTGGTGGTAGACTTCCGCAGGCACAAACATCCTCCACTGCAACCACTGAACATCCAAGGTATGGACATTGAAACTGTGGACAGCTACAGGTACCTTGGTGTTCATCTGAACAACAAACTGGACTGGACTCATAACTCAGACGCCCTCTACAGGAAAGGGCAGAGCAGACTGTACCTGCTGCGGAGACTCAGGTCGTTTGGAGTGGAGGGCCCACTCCTGAAGACCTTCTACGACTCTGTGGTGGCCTCAGCCATCTTTTATGGTGTGGTCTGCTGGGGTGGCAGCATCTCTGCTGGGGACAGGAAGAGACTGAACAGGCTGATCCGAAGGGCCAGCTCTGTTCTAGGATGCCCTCTGGACCCAGTGGAGGTGGTGAGTGACAGGAGAATGGTGGCTAAGCTGTCATCCCTGTTGGACAACATCTCCCACCCCATGCATGAGACTGTGACAGCACTGAGCAGCTCCTTCAGTGGGAGACTGCGGCACCCACGGTGTGGGACGGAGAGATTTCGCAGGTCTTTCCTCCCCACTGCTGTCAGACTCCACAACAAAGACTTTAACTGATCAAACACACACATCCACAAATGTGCAATAACACAAATGTGCAATAATCTTTCTGGCACCGTTGTATTTTTCACTCTGTTGTATATAGCATTTGTATTCTATTTTTATCCTATTGTATATTTTATTCTATTTTATTCTACTGTATATAGTATTCTATTTTTATTCTATTCTGTACAGTTGTGTACTGTATTTATTCTTATTTTAATTTATTCTAATTGTCCTTCATAACTTTTGCACTGTCCACTTCCTGCTGTGACAAAACAAATTTCCCACGTGTGGGACTAATAAAGGTCATCTTATCTTATCTTATCTTATCTTATCTTATCTTAACATCTCTAAAATTAGAAATATCCTGTCTCAGAGTGATGCTGAAAAACTAGTTCATGCATTTATTACTTCCAGGCTGGACTACTGTAATTCATTATTATCAGGAAGTCCTAAAAACTCCCTGAAAAGCCTTCAGTTAATCCAAAATGCTGCAGCAAGAGTCCTGACAGGGACTAGAAAGAGAGAGCAGATTTCTCCTGTATTGGCTTCCCTTCATTGGCTTCCTGTTAAATCCAGAATTCAAAATCCTGCTCCTCACATACAAGGTCTTAAATAATCAGGCCCCACCTTATCTTAATGACCTTGTAGTACCATATCACCCTATTAGAGCACTTCGCTCTCACACTGCAGGCTTACTTGTTGTTCCTAGAGTATTTAAAAGTAGAATGGGAGGCAGAGCCTTCAGTTTTCAGGCCCCTCTGGGGAATTCCCATGATGCATTGAGTTTTTCCTTTCCAGTCACCTTTCTCACTCACTATGTGTTAATAGACCTCTCTGCATTGAATCATACTTGTTATTAATCTCTGTCTCTCTTCCACAGCATGTCTTTATCCTGTCTTCCTTCTCTCACCCCAACCAATCACAGCAGATGGCCCCGCCCCTCCCTGAGCCTGGTTCTGCTGGTGGTTTCTTCCTTTTAAAAGGGAGTTTTTCCTTCCCACTGTCGCCAAAGTGCTTGTTCATAGGGGGTCATATGATTGTTGGGTTTTTCTCTGTATCTATTATTGTAGGATCTACTGTACAATATAAAGCGCCTTGAGGCGACTGTTTTGATTTGGTGCTATATAAATAAAACTGAATTGAATTGAACGCCTTCAGTCTCAGCTGACTGCAGGTTTCCAACCTTATAAACAGTAATGACTGACACCATCAGCACTGACTAACAACAGGCTGTGAGGTCAGTTTATGATCATTAATATGCAAAAAGACCATTGACCACTGATCAAAGATCATTGACCAAAGACCACTGATCAGTGGCCATGAGTACCATTCACAGAGAGTTGGGGAATGGCTGCAATCACAGCACTCCTCAAACCAGCGTTGCTCCCTGTCCAGGATGTGTACATCCTCATCATTGAAAGAGTGTCCACTGGCCTGTAGGTGTAAATAGACTGCAGAGTCCTGGCCTGACGAGGTAGCTCTTCTGTGTTGTGCCTTCCGCACAACACTGTTTGGTTTCCCCGATGTATAAATCATGGCAATCCTCCTGGCACTTAACAATTTTTCACTGCCGAGCTGGCTCCCAAATGGCAAGGACCATACCGGGTGGTGCAGCAAGTTGGTCCAGTAGTTTTGGAGGATTCGGGGGAGGATATGATAGTCCATGTCTCAAAACTAACACCTTGTTATCCCACAGACACAGCTGGAGGAGCAACAACGACACCATCTGAAAGAAATATTTGAGGAGGAAACTGTGGATGAGAACTTTTTGGGCTTTCCAGACACCAGCACTAATACTTTGCTAACATCTGGGTATCCCGAGGAACGTAACAGCAAAACAGGCGGGGAGGATCAAAAACTTGCTGACATTTGTAACCAATGATGAAGAGGAGGACACATCACAGCATGAAGAACTACTATGAAATGATAGAAAATAATAATTTTACTCAGGCTAGAAGTCGCTTTTCCTTAGGGGAGGAGTGTGGCGATCACCAGATCCAAGTCCTGTTTGCAGCTGATGTGGTTGATTGTTGGTTTGGTGCTGCATGGTACTTTTAGTTTAATGAGCTAGACTGGCATGGACAGGAGAGGGTTAGGGTTTTTTCCTTTATAAAGGAACTGTGTTAACTGATCAGTCATGAAAGGTCAAACCACAGGTGAAGGTGCAGGTAAGGATCACCTGCAGGAACCTGCTGAGCTTCAACACTCATGTTTTCCCCAAAGGAAGTAAACAGCTAGAAGACAGAGGGGTGCGCTTGATTTACAACACTGTCGCTCTGACACCGTCCACCTTCACTCTGACAGCAGTACTGTACATCAGCTGTATTCAGTCCGACTGAAACACGTTCTCACATTGCTCTCGTTTCTACACGCGTGGATGTAAAGCTGCTTACGGCGAGCTAGTCTGACGCTCGCCATCTTCCTGTCTGTCCGTCCCGCTCCGTTTGTTCGCCCTCGTCTCATCACAGAAAACAAAGCTGAGAGTTTCAGAGGGAGCACACGCTGTCGGGCATTCTTCTTCTTCGCCTCGACAGGAAATGACACAAACACACACACACCTCCAGGGATCTCTCTCTCTTACACACACACACACACACACACACACACTTACACACACACACCCTCTTTGTGTGTGTGTATGTGTGTGTGTGTGTGTGTGTGTGTGTGTGTGTGTGTGTGTGTGTGTGTGTGTGTGTGTGTGTGTGTGTGTGTGTACGCTGGTAGAGTGATGACAGAGAGCAGAAAACACAGCCTGAGGGTACACACACTCGGCCTTGTGTGTATGTGTGTAGCAGGTGTAATTAATCATAATGTTCAGTGATCGATCGCCTGCCCTCTTTATTCTCCGGTCCTCTGATCAATAACTGTTAGTCGTCCTCTCCTAAAACTTGTACAGGAGTTTTAACCCTTTACAGACAAACCCAAACTAAAGTCTAATTTCAAACTGCACACCTGTGTCAGTGTCCAATCAATAATCAATAAAGATCACACTGATCTCAGCCCAAAATAATCAACTAATCCAGGTGTGTCCCGCCCACACACAGGTGACCCAGCTGGTCTTGATAGATAATGTCCCCGTTCATAACACCACCTGGTTCAAGGCTTAAAGTCTACATGATTAGGGGTGTGGCCTTTACTTTCTAAGTAAATATATTTCTAAAGGTGCTCCCGACATGAAATGTTGGTAACGAGCCGTCAAACCATCGATGATCTTATGTGTAAGAGCGAGACATGACCCAGGAAAACCAGAAACATGTCATGGTGGGTAAAACCAGTGAGCCCTACGAGACCGGCAAACCTTATTGTTTCAAAGACACCGAAGGTACCACTGAGAACTCCAGACCTACTGACGGTTCCACTGAAAGCTTCTGAACTACCGAACGTTCCACTGAGCACTGCTGGGGCCATGATCCACAAGCGACGAGCAGGAGCTCCACACAACATGTCACTTGTGGAAGCTGCAGAATCAGAAAAGCTCTAAGTAACGCACTGGCATGTATCCACGCTCACCACAAAACACTGCAGAGCATCTAAGAAGGCGGAGCTCGAGTTTGGCTGAGAAAAATTCTGGGGTTTTGATTGGATGATACTGATCAGCAGGTATCTGTGACTGTGTGATGCTACCATTCACTCTGAAGGCGGCTAAATGTTACCAAACCATCCCCCGACCTGCCCAACAAATACAGGCGGACTCTAACGCAGATCCCCCCTCGTGTGATTAATAAAGTCACAGTGGGAGCCGTAGCCCACAGGCCTGCTGATATGATGGAGGCGGGTATTTAGACTCAGCTTATCAATGGTGAGACAGTGAGTTTATTCTAAAAACAGAGAAGAAGAAAAACTACAAACCCGCCAATCAGAGCACAGGAAAGGAGAGAACATGAAAAAGAAAAATCAAGATCAATGAACCATTTAAAAGACAGAGAAAAGGAGAAAGAAGAAAACTGAATTTAACCAAACATGAACTAAATAAATAACTGAGATACGGTGAGAAATATCCCGATGACGGGACAGAAATAGAGCAACTGTTGCAGTTCAGTGAATAACGAGCAAAAACAGGAAGACAGAAACTGAGACGACCTCACGTCACTCGCCGTTTCATGTTCTGACTGATAAGAAAGCATCAAACACAGGAGGCAGACAGAAGGAGCAAGGATTTCTGCTAAAGAAAGAGAAAATGACACAAGGAGAGGAAACATTCGAAGAATCCGGAGGAGGAACAGCTGGAGGAGGCCGGCAGTCCTCCCTCCCACACTCGGGCTCTGAGCTCCGCCCGCGGGAGCAGCCGGACTCCTTCGGACTCCGCAGAGATCTGATAACATTTCGCTGATCTGCTGGTGGGCTGGATTAGACCTCTGCTGCTGCTCTAATCCAGCCTAATCTGTCAGCAGCCAGCCAATCACACACAGCGAGGGCTGGCGCTGTGCCTGGGTGGAGCCGCCCTCGCCCTCCTCTCCCTCTCTCTCTGAAGTATGCGAGGCTGAATGAAGCCATCTGGTCCTGATTAGGAAAATGACTCGTTTGTGGTTTTGTCTCTAAAGCTCCTTCAGCCTCCTCCTCCGAGTTTTTTATTAACGACTCAGACTGAAAGACTTTCTTTAACTCTTTGATCCTCGAATGAGAGAGCAGCTCAAAGTGAACAAACTTTATTTAAACCAGGAGACGTGACAAGGACCTTCTCAGAGCAGAAAGGCGAGCTGCATGAGGCCACCTGACACTGTTCCTAATAAAGAGGCCACGGCTTGGTCCTGGATGACGACTCAGCACGGCCGACTGCTGTGAGCTGGGCACCGTGCTGAGGCGCAGGGCCGGGAGGCGAAGCTTGACGTTTATCCTCGAGGCCAACGAGCTTCCATTGAACTGTGTCTCCTCAGCGTCGGGGGGACGAGGAGCTCGGGGTAGAGCTCTACTCCAATGAAAGGAGCAGCTGAGGTGATTCAGTGTCACTGCTTGGACACTGCTAGCGTAATGGACAGGTTTTTGATGGGGCTCCCACACAAACAGAAAGCACAGGATGAAGCATCGCCAAATATGCTTCCAAACCAAAGACTAGAACATATGATGAAGCATATCTTGCCTTTAGCTTCACCTGCACAACAGTGGTGCCAAGGTAGGTATCCCGACAGAATATGTTTCCCCTGCATCGGCAGCACGCGCTGCTCTCCAAATCACAGTATCCCACATTCTTGATTTGTAGTTCACAAACACTTCTTGTAATGAAATTTTGGCAATGCTAGCTCTTTATACAGTAAAGTTACAGCGGGATACAAATAACATCAGGCTGATCCTGCCACAGTTTGTTCCCCCGGTTTAAATCACAGACAAACAGTATCCCACAGCTGTTTATGTTTTTGAACCCATTTTGCACAGAGAGGCATTTTTTGACAAATGTATTAAGTGTTGAATATTCTTACAAAGTGAAAAAAAGAAAGAAAAAATAACTATAGGTAAAATAATTACAGGATAAAGGTGGTTTGTCTCGTGGTTTATTTTATTGCAACCTGTAATTTATTGCAGTTTACTTTTATGTGTTTAATTGTTTACTGCAGTGGAATTTGAAACTAAATATGGGTAAAACAAAGGGGGCCTAGCAACAACACTTCACTGCAGCTGAAACAAGTTTAACTCTGAGGTTGATTTTAGAGATGAAGCAGTGATTGGATCAGGAAACGGAGTGATGTCAGCCTCAATGAGCATCCCGCCGTAGCAAAGGAGATCTGTGTGTGGTGGACGAGGAGGAAAAAGCAGGAGTGCCTCCACAAAAAAACAAAGAAGAAGAAGAAGAAGAAACAGTGAGACACAGGAGAGCTGAACAAACCACGTGAAAAGAAACCTGATCTTCATTTTTCAACTTTGTTGTGTTTCTGGATGGTCATGTGATCTGAGACTGCAGAGAGCATCTGAAACCTGACTGTCTCTCTCTCTCTCACACACACACACACACACACACACACACACACACACACACACACACACACACACACACACAGAGTCTGTTGTTCGGTAGTACCACTGCTGAGTGATCAGAGGAATGTTAAGTACGCTGCAGCTTCAGGAGATTTTCTCTCAGACTGACTCCAGGATCAGCGAGCGGCTGAGTCACGCTTCACATGTGTGTCAGCACAAACACACAAACACAATAAAAACAACAAAACTCAAAGACATTAAAGGAACCACAGCTTGAACCAACCAAGTTTTAATCTGGACATTTATTCCACAGTCCAGATTGTCTAAAAGCCAAAGATCAGACCACACATGATCACAGCATCAGGTTTATACTGCTGCATTGTTCTAGCCAAGCTTTTATTATGAAACCTGACATTTTATTTTGAAAAACAGACAGTGAGCTGCACATGTAAAACAACACAACAGCTGGAGGAGCAGACAAAGCTCACCAACACACACCTTAACAGGGTGGGTGGGTGTAGGTGCGATTAAAATAACTCTGCTCGTCATCATTAGTGTCACATGATGGATGAAAATGGGACTTTTTCCCTTCATCTCTCACTGACCCAGATCAACCGTGGCCCTTTGGACTACCACCTCTGATGATGCCATTCACCTAAAGCTTTCATCCTGGGACTCTTTAAGCTTTGAACTTCATCCACCTGAACCCTGATGAATCTCAGGACTGTTTCACTGAGGTCATCGGTCACTGCATCACATCATCTGAGAGTCTTTGTTTCAGCTTTTGAACTCTCGTGTCTTTATGGTGATCTAGACTTTCACAGGCTGATCTCTTTCTACACATCAAACTGGTACGTTTCATAATAGAATAGAATAGAATCGCCCTTTAGAATGACAATAAAGAGTTATTCTATTCTATACAGACTCCTTCAGGGTATCTGCAAGCCACTTTGCAACCCACCTGACAGCACAGAGTGTGGAGGTCACAGATCCTCAGAACAAAAACTAATGCTGTCCTGCTTCCATCTATCTCTGCTTTATTTAAAAAATAAAACATTTTCATAGTTTGTTTTTTGTTTCATGTGGTTCATAACGATGCTCATGTGTACGCGTGCTGGGATATGTACACACTGTTGTTAAAATGCTAGTTTGAGCGTCTCTTCTGTTAGCTTCAGTCTGCACAGTTTGAGCCTCTTTGATTGATTTCCTGACGTGAAACAGACAGCTTTACCCATGCTGTTTGCTTCACGTCACAGATGTTTGACCACAGTACAGCAACACTGCAAGACTGCGATTTCTGTTAAACCTTTGAGTTTAATAACGAATCAGATCGCTGTGATGGGAGACAGAACACGAAGCGTGGCTGTCCAGAGTCAGATTATTTAACGTACAGTAAAATAACATGCTTTAACTGGAGACTGAGCAGTGAGGCTGGACTCAAACTGGGAGATCCATGCCGTGAGACATTCACGACTCACCCCCCTCCCCCGTCCTAACGGCCCTTACAGCTCATCTGCGACCGCCAGGACGGAAACTGGCTGGTGTTTCCTGCAGAGTGGAGGTGACCCCGTTGTCGGGATCAGGCTCGCCGTCACACTTCCTTCTCAGGAAGCAGCTGTTTCTTCCTGTCTTTGTCTGCCACCCACACACATGCGCCTGTCTTCCCATCAGTGCGAGGACCCTCGGTCACACACTGACCCTCACAGGGCCCTCTGTGAGCTCCCCCACACACACCCCAGACACTCACACCAATTATCAGAGTGTAACCAGCCCTGCCTAATGTGTATGCTATTAGCCTCGGAGTTAACCGTTAGCATGTAGTGATGCTAACACCCCACCGAACAAAACCCTGAGACCTGATTGGATGAGACAGGACAGGCTGGGGCGGCAAGACGCGCTCCCAGCAGGCCCCGAGGCTGTCTCACACACACACACACACACACACACACACACACACACACACACACACTCACTGATGGACAGCTGCAGCCTGTGGTGTCAGTGGTGGCATTTAGCTGGTGACACACACACACACGTATACAGTGACAGTGAGGCTGAAACAAGATGGCAGCAAAAAAACAACAGACTCTGTGTGACGGGCGAAGACAGACACGAGGAAGAGGAGGAAGGAGGTAAAATGAGGAGGAGGAGGCGTGCTCCCCACATGAACATGAGCTCAGCACACTGACGTCTATTAAAAGGAACTCTGATTAGAGACACAAACACAGACCACACCCAACACACACACACACACACACACACACACACACACACACACACACACACACATGCACAGAGAACAGAATGCATGTGGAAGTCTTCAGAAAGTCTAAACACACATGATCCTCACAGAAACACATGGAAACACACACACACACTACTGTGGAGTGTGTGTGTGTGTGTGTGTGTGTGTGTGTGTGTGTGTGTGTGTGTGTGTGTGTGTAAACTGTGATCTCCAGCAGAAACAGTAACCAGGCGCTAACAGCATTAGCGTTAGCACAAGAGCTTACTCGCCTCAGGCCAAACATGAATAATGCAGCAGTCAGCCCAGAGCCTACGGGTGTGTGTGTGTGTGTGAGAGTGTGTGTGTGTGTATCACTGCTATCTGGCTGTACTCGAGGCTGTCTATATGACGACGGTATTAGAATAATATGCTAATTACTAATAATTACTCTGTAAAATACACACACACACACACACACACACACACACACACTGATTCTCCCCCCGTTCCGCTTCCTTCATCTTCTGCTTCCTGCATTTCTTCCTCCCTCCAGGTTGTAACTCCTCCCGGCGAGGATGAAGAGGAGGAGGAGGAGTAGGGGAGCTGCTGGACTCGACACTCGGACTGATCCAGACCTGAAGTAGGTTCCTGAAGGATCACACGGACAACCGAGCAGCCAAGAGCTCTCAGAGGTCAAGTGGCGGCCCTGCCACACCAGGCAAACAGGCGCTGGTTACCGAACAAACCCAGAGGGAACGGGACCAGAAGCAGAAGCTCTGTATGTGTCAGCATGTATGCACGGGAGGCGAATCAAAAAGAGACGTGAACTTTCCAGTGAGAGTGAAAATGCGAGCAGACGGGCAGAGTTACTCCTCCAGAGTCCACCTGTGTGTTGTGTTTGGGTCTGCAGGGGCTCCTCCAGTTCCTACAGGCTGACATGAACCTGCTGCATTTCACTCAGCAGTCAAGATAAACACGTCTTTATCCTCGTTATGACACGTTTCCTTTTTACTAACACAGCCGGGCTCCGTTAGAGGAAATACCAGCCATACATCTGGCTACTGCTGCTTTTGAAGGTCTGCAGGACAAAGCTGCCTGATCCCACCAGACTCCTGGACCAAGGTCGACCAGAGTGGAGATGTTTGTCCACAGAGCACAGCAGCATGCTTGGAGGAAACCAAACAGCTCCTAGCAGCTGTCAGCAGGGGGAGGAGCTGCTGCAACGGTGCAACCAGACTCCAGAGCTCACAGAGCTGTGATGGATGCTACACACCAAAGTGGGCCAACGTTCCTCCACAGTGATGTGACACACTGACACACAGGAAACCATCACTGCCACTTCCTGCTGCTCAACGAGGCTCTGCCAGCGCGTGGGTCGGACCCTCAGCACCGAACTGTAGGTCCCTCAGTTCAGACTGCACAACAGTGATTATTATTATTAATACTGCGACGGTCTGCAGTGTGTGTGTGTGTGTGTGTGTGCGCGCAGCGATGGCCAGCGGAGGGTTGAGTGTTTCCGTGTGTCCGCTGTCTGTCCTCATCAGTCACACCGTCCACTCTGGAGCCAGAGGACAGCTGCTGTCACTCAGTCTTCATGTCCTCTGTGAACTACATCAGATCTGTCACCGCCAGTCACAGCGAGTCACAGCGAGTCACAGCGGCACGTCCGCCCAACGCTCTGCACGTCCCAAAACTGAAGGACCCAGCCCACCTGTCTCTGCTTAGTGACACTCGTCACAAATTCTCACACATGCTCTCAAAACCAACGAGGACTCCAAACACAAAAAACTGATCCAGAACTTTGGACTTTCTGGACCACAATGAAGAAAACAGAGAACATCCTGCTTCATCTTGCAGCCACTCTGAGAGGGTCCGTCTGGACCAAAGCAGCATTCAGGTGTCCCTGAGCCTGAAAAAAACGTGAGCGATAACGTCACAAATGTGCCCTGATTACATCTCTGAAGGCTGCAGGTGACCTGACCAAGCTCCGCCCTGGGACAGCTGGACAGCAGCTGGGTCACCTACAAGCTTCACTGCAATAAGCAGGTGGATGGATGGACAGACAGACAGAGTTCTCCTGGGGTGTCCCACAGGGCTTTGTTCTGGGTGTTTGTGGATTTCTTTTCAGGCTGTGGGTCGCCACAGAGACATATGCAAACGAGGGTTTCAGTTAAAAATCCAGATAATCCAGAGAGCAGATTAGAACATTTCATAACCCAGAAACATGGAAGATTAAGGTCCAGATTAAAGTGCATCCCAAGAAGGAACGAAGGGATTCCTTATTGGTCCGTGTTTCCTCACGTCTTCGTCTCTGACCTCAGCTGTCCTGGTTCACCCTGTAACAGCACCAGTGCATGATACAGTCAGTGTGTACTTGTACCTGAGCTGGTGCTGCAACCCTGTGTGGAACCACACATTTCCACAGAGTGACCCACTGAAATCAGACCATCATCAGCCCACAGCACACCACTGAGAATCTTTCGGTCACACCCACCAACTCTAACTCACCTTTGGCCACTGACCAATAAACTAGGTCATGACCTGACAGCAGTACCAATACTACACCACGTGTACAAGTAGCCAGAGTATCAGCACTAATGCAGCATGGCTAAAGGCCTTCCTGTGTTTACACGTATAATTGAACTAAAGCTCAGAGTGAAAGCTCACTGATTCACAACACATTTTCACAATAAAAGCTGGACACTGTGAAAAACCTGCATTTTGTGGCACTGAAGCTTAAAATGAAGCTTTGAAACATGATGAACAGATAAAGTCTTTTATTTTTAACCCGCTTTGAGTAAAAGAGAGGAAATAATGACTGAAGTCTTATTAAAACTGTGGTCTGTAATTAAAACTCTGAGAGCACATATTAAATAAAACAGCATGATGAAGCGTCACCTTAGTCATCCTGGGCACCTTCACAGGTAGGGCCTCTCCCAGTGTCTCTGTATGGCCAGCAGGGGCAGCAGAGAGAAACGGTTCCATTAAACACTAACGTTTTTCATATCAGACTTCCAGGATCAGGTGTGTAGTTCAGGAGCACACAGACAGGGGGCGCTGCTCTCACAGCAGCAGACACACAAACAATCCATCCAATAAATGAAGGGGAACGGCTCACGACCACAAGAGTGAGCAAATGCTGAGGATGGCACCTCCAGCTCACGAAGGGCACACCACAGCCTGAACCAGCCCCCATCCTCACACCCTTCCTCCCCCCAGCACACAGAAGGTCATCTCCAGCCTTCAGCGGGGGGGGGGGGGGGGGGGGGGGGTATCGTTCAGCCTGGTGGAGGCAGAAAAGGTCTCGTCCCCCAGGAACCACACAACGGACGGACGCAGCGCACAGCCGGGCGCACCAACACAGCACATCGGTGTCAGCAGTCAGAGAGCTGCTGTGATTGGTCGACTGATGGATGACCTCACGCTGGTTTAAGTGTGACTGAATAAACAAAATAAAAATAAATTAATACAAAAATAAAACACAAAGCATGTTTCTTTGTAAAGCACTTTGTGATTTTTATCTGTGGAAAGCGCATAAATAAATACATTTTATTTACTTACTTACTTTTTTATACTACTACTGCGTACTACTACTACTACTAGTAGTACTACCACCAGGCACTTCCATGGCCTGGATGTGCCTGCAGCTCCCTGACGGCGCTGGGACTTTAATGTAACTGTGCTGCGAGGCAGGCCTGGGGGGCACTCAGACCTGGGCCTCCACCTGTGAGGCTGATCCTGGGTCAGCCCGTCTCTCCTTTCTTTCTGCTGCTTATAGTTTGGTGCAGCAGTCAGAGGCAGACGGACGAGTTAATGAAGAACTCCTGAAGCGTTTGTTTGTCCTCAGACTGATTATCAGACTCTGTCAGGACTAAAGAGCATCTTTAGAAATGAAGCTGTGAGCTCATTACTCTGATTTTATGAAACTCACAACGACACGCAGACTGGACTAACGAGCTGTTCACTGCCCTCACAGGGAATTTAATAAGACTCTGAAAACGTTTAATTCTCATCCTCTGCACATGCACTAAACATACAGCCGACATTATACCACCAAATATATGAACACTTACATGGTCTGATTCTTGTGTAGCACTTTCTAACTGACACACACATTCACACCCCGGTGGATGCATCAGAGAGCAACGGGGGGGCTCTTACCAAAGGATATTTGGCATATAACGAGGGGGGAGCCAGAGATTGAACCACCGACCATCCAATCAGCAGATGATGTTATGCTCTAGCACCTGAGCTACAGGTGTGTATTCAGTCAGAGAAGCTTAGTAAACAACCCAGTCAGCAGTGCTGGTGCTGATTCGTTGTCCTTCCTCTGTGTTTGAAGGTTTTGGACATTTGAGCGTCTCGCTCAGGTTTAAAGGAGGTGACACGTCCTTCAGCTGGTGATGAACTTAAAGAAAATGAGTGTTTGCAGTAACCGTGGAGGAGTGGAGGAGCCTCGGGCTAGCAGCTGCTTCAGGTCAAAGTGTGTGGACATGCAGACGATGCTCTTCTGTTTCAGACGTCGGAGAAGTGAAAGCCGACCCATCGCGTTGGTTCTTTGAGGAAGTGCTCACGGCGGCTGCGTTTCACTTGGTTCCCTCGTTTTGGAGAAGAAACTGAAGGTTTTCTGTTTATTGGTCTGCGACGTGACATCACACAGACCGGGCGTCACCTTGGCTCATTTCTAACAACCCTGGAGTCGTCTGTGTGTCCTTAACGACTAAAATAAAAACGATAATCTATTCTCACTTTTTTCACTTCACTTTTGACTGTAAAGCAGCTTTATGGTGTGTGTCACATGCTCTGCATGTCAGAAAGACAAGGAAGTAAAGCTTCCAAAAGCTGTTCTGACTACAGAGTGTGATGTTTGCTGCGTTGTCAGGACTGATGACGAGGCTCAGGCACAGAAAGAGGAAGGTGAGGTGGACGAGGGGAAGAGCGTCAGGTCATATTTTTTCTGTTTGAACTTCATGCTCCGCCTCTTTAGTCCCTGTTTTTGTGCTGATTGTGGTTGCTTCACACACACACACACACACACACACACACACACACACACACACACACACACACACACACACACACACTCATTTAATCCCCAAAACTTTGATGGTTTCCCACAGAAACAAAGAATCAGGTCACATCAAAGCGCTTTCACCTACAAACGAGTAAGACGATCACAGAGCTCTAATCTCTCTCTCTCTCTGCATGTCTTTAACCTCGCTCAGCCTCAACCGGTCCCAGAGGTGAGTCTTGGTTTCCCGCGGTTACGCTCTGACACACATACAGCCAATCATTAATCAGAGTCTGGTAGCACATTAAGAGTCTGGAGCCGCCCGAGGACACCCGTGCTCGCTCTGACCCAAAAACTCGTCCTCAGCACAAAGACGCTTCCGACAGCAGCGGGTCGGCTCACGCCGAGTGGGCTCAGCTGCCGCCTGCCAGCGGCGCCCAACTTTACGACGCAAGCGAAGACACCGTTGCTAAAGGTGATTTCACAAAATCTTCCCGTGGTGCCTTCACTGACTGTGTGAAAATCACGTGGATCTGAGCGGCCGCCGGTCTTAGCTCCCTGCTCAGAGCAGTAACAGTGAGCCTTTGTAACCCCCATCATGGCGTGGTGGAGCAGTGGTTAGTGCTGCCATGAAACGAGGTCCCAGGTTCAAACCCCACACGGCGTCTGCGTGTCCCGTTTGGCTGCAGGTGCGTCATAGACTAACGCCTGTCTCCATCTTTGAAACGCTCCTTTAGGGCCATCGTTCTCTTTTCCTCCAAAGGTTTCAGATTTACTATTAAACTGGCACCATTAGAAACATGGTGAAGCCACAGGACACAATCAGCCAATCAGACGCCGCCATCGCTGTGAAATCAGCGTCAAACAACCATCAGGTAAACTGGAGGAGCAGAACGCTCCGACCACTTCCTGTTACGATTTTCTTCTTTTGGATATACTTCACCTTGCTTCAGTTAGGAAAACCAACAATTCAACCCAGCCCCCCCCCCCAGCCCCCCCACACACACACACACAGGCTGCATATGAATATTTACTGTAGTAATTTAGGTTAAATAGCAGCTGCTGGGCCTGAAGTCACTGTAGGGTTTAACAGCACTATAGGAAACTGTGTGTGTGTCTGTGTGTGTGTGTGTGTGTGTCTGTGTTATCTGTTAGCTGGCAGCACTTTCAGATCATTAACATAATGATTATGATAAGAAAGAGAAAGCGTTAAAATCTTAATAAAATATTTATTCTGCCTTCCTCTCATGGCACACACAGACACACACTCAGACACACAAACACACACACAGACACACACTCAGACACACAAACACACACTCAGACACACAAACACACACACACAGACACACACTTGTATTAAAGGAGGAGTTGGGGTCTTACATATGAGTGTAGATATGAATGTGATCTTCAGCTGTCAGAAAACATGAAATATTAAAATGAGTCCCACGGCTGCGGCTGCACCTGAACTCGGCTCAGGACAGTCAGAGTGCAGCGATTACTGATCATTGATCATTGTTACAGAATTATTGATTTATTAGAATCTTTTTTCTCTGTTTGCTGTAAAAACCCACGCAGTCAGTCTGAGAGTCTGCACGGGCTCAGTGAGCACCAACAGATGAGCTTAAAGTTTGAGTCGCGCTGAGCAGGCAGGAAGCATCTTAACACACACACACACACACACACACACACACACACACACACACACACACACACACACACACACATCGTCTTCAAACAATAATCCTGTGAATATGATCAGGGATTTGGGGCACAGCACTAATCAGACTGACATCTCTGGACACGGATTAAACACACACACTACACACACACACACACACACACTGCATGGAGAGAGTGTGTAATCTCCTGAAGACATGCTGACTCTTCTTTATAATCTGATGTCGTAGAAATAATTTCATTAATCTGACAAACAGCAGGTCGGAGCAGGAGGCCGGAGTGCGTGCAGCTCACAGCGGGTGTATCTGGACTTTGAGCTCCATCAGCTCCACGCTTTCCTTAAACAAACACCTGCCGCTTATTTACTTAGGTACATGTTCTCGCCCCCGTCAGCGGCCTGCTGCTGCCTGCCTGACCCACAGACATGTTTCCCTGTGAGAGCTGTGAGAGGTTTTACAAGCTGAACCCACCCAGAAGCAGCTAACGCCCACTCTGACAGGAGGGTCACATGACTCCTCCGGGCGCCACACACGTCTGAATCAGGGGAACCAGAACAGAAACCACAACAACAACCAGAACAGGAACCAGAACCAGGTGTGGAAAAGTCACTCATAAAATCAAAACCCTGATCTGGCCCCGCCCCTCCCTGAGCCTGGTTCTGCTGGAGGTTTCTTTGGGTTAAAAGGGAGTTCTTCCTTCCCGCTGTCGCCAAAGCGCTGCTGGTGGTCTAATCATTGGGGTTTCTCAGGATCACTGCAGGGCCTCCACCCTACAGGTACATGGTGTGGCTGAAGGTGATCAGGTGATCGGAGCCAGGATTCACAGGCTGTGGGTGAGTGGGTTTACTGTCACCATGGCAACATGTTAGGTAAACAGGTAAAATTAGAGCATGGGGGGGGGTGTCTTTGAGGAGCGTTTCAGTTTTGTGTTTTTGGCCTTCAAGCTGCTTAAATTCAGATGTGAGTGTGTTTGAGCTGCAAACCATGGCCTCAACTTCACTCTGTCCCACGCTGTGTGTGTGCGTGTGTGTGTGTCTGTGTGCGTGTGTGTGTGCATCAGGAAAAACTCCTTTTATCTCCTCCCTTTTCATCCTCATGTCTGTGATTCCAGAAAACAGGATTTTCTCCTGGATCTTCACTTTCTCGTTATCCGCTGGTGTTGGTGACGTGACCTCGAGCGGCGCCTCGAGCATTAGAGACCTCGCTGTCCTGCGGAGAGTTCGGGGACCGGAGAAGATGCGGATCTCGGAGACAGAGCTTAGCGCTGACACCGGCCTCCTTCTCCGCAGCATTGATCTCATCTCACACGTTAAACAAAGAGAGTCTTAATCCGGCTCCTTTAATCCCCGCTGGGTTTGCAGACACAGCGTCTGAAGGCGGCGCGTTAATCTGGGGAGTGGGGGGCACAGCGGCATCTCAGCCCGCCAGGGCGGCTTTAATCCAACCCGGCCCGAGCGCAAACACACAAGAAGTGGTGCCTCTGCTGCCGCTGATACTCAGATGTGGATTTACAGGGAGATTAAAGCCAACAAAGATTTTTTAAAAGACTCAAACACAAACAGGAAGCTGCAGGCGGGAGATGAGGAGCAGATTCATTTATTTATTACAAAACACGAACTCTGAGCTGAACGCACAGGACACAACACAACAGCCAGAGCACAAAACATTCTGCACATCCTCCATGTCCTTCACAGCCAATCACTGACGGCCAGCTCAGGGACAGGACAGGGAGCTGGGCGGGTTGCAAAGCAGCAGGCAGAGGCTGAAGAGGCCAGAACACCTCTGTCTGCACTCACATGATCAACAACCCTGCAGACAGTTCACTAAAAAGCTTTTTCACTTCGCCGCGCTCCTGACTATAATCTGGAGACACAATCAAACACATCACAAACTTACCGAACTTTAAACACGTGCCGAGTCTGACTGATTGAATCATTCCAGTGCAGTAGGGTTGGGCGATACGATTGTTGGTTGGAACATTTTTACGTAAGTCCAATAGTCAACGATGGGCGATATATTCGCGCATGACTTTTTATGGGCGGAGCCATGTAATCATTGGACTATTTGTGCGTTTACAACACAGAAAAAGGCCAAACATGGATGAACTAATTTGGGATTTCTTTGGCTTTAAACTGGATGAAAGAGGTAAACCTAAGGATGTAACCAAAGCGCTTGTGCAGACGTACAGCAAAGGACTCAAGGACTGAGGACACTCTGAGGACACTCTGAGGACACTCTGAGGACGGGGCATTTGTTTGCAGATAAAAGAGGGTGCAGTTAAAACTATTATTTCTGTTGACTGCTTCTATTAGCTCCATCATTACGAGCAAACTTACTCATGGGCAAATAAATAAAGTAATCACCCTTGAAAGTTACTGAGACAGCAATGGCGCCTGTGTTTGGCTTTGCCGCTGCTACAGCTCGTGGGAGGCGACAGTATAGTTTTTCACTGTCGTCACTTGTCGTTTACAATATAATTTTTGCTCTTTTGTATTCTGACTTTGCTTCTGCTGCTTTAATTTATGATCGGGATACACTCTTAAATATCAAAGACTCAATGGAGAGCTACTGTGACAGCTGGGACAGCTACAGAAAAACTTTTCCTCCTCCTCCTCTGGTGTGTTCCTCACCTGAGTGCGTGCTACTGTGCACAACCCGCGACATTTCCACCCTCAAGAGACGAAAAAGGGGAACGAGGGCCGGCGTTCAGGTGAAACGGAGAAGGTACCGGAGGCTAGCTGCCTGGCTGTGGGGTGACTCTCGGTGCCTGCGACCAGTTCCTCTCCTGTCGTTTGCTGGGGATGTTACGCCGCCGCCGCCGCCGCCTGGGACCCGAGCCCCATGGCTCGAAAGCAGTTTGCTCACTCTGTGTCTGTCATCCATTTTCCGTTTTGCTGGTGACAGCTACGTCTGCTCATCGATCAAGGTTTTTCCCAACTCTGGAGTCGCCGCCCTGCCCGGCAGGACCACAGGTGTGCACAGGTGTCTAATTCAAGCGCCGCTGCAGTCAGCTGTATATTTCGCAGATAAACTGTCATCAGTTCGGTTCGCCCTGCTTAACGTTCGCTCTATAACGAACAAATCATTTATTCTAAATGATCTTTTTATTAAAGAGTCTCTAGATTTTATGTGTCTGACTGAGACGTGGCAGCAAAATAAGGATTATGTCCACTTGAATGAAATCTGCCCGTCTGGCTGTTCTGTCATTGGAACTCCGCGTCTGTCAGGACGTGGTGGAGGACTCGCTGTTGTTTACCAGGACAGACTCACATGCAAACTGATGACCTCGGACTTCTTTTCTTCATTTGAGTCACAGATGATGAAGGTCGGTTCTCTGAAAACCTTTTACTGTATTTTAATCTATCGACCTCCTGGACCTGCCGGGGTCTTTCTAACTGAATTTAACGACCTTCTGACATCGATCATTAAACTGGAGAAGGTTGTAATATTGGGAGACTTCAACCTTCATATTGATGATGCTTCCTGTAACACTGCTGCTGAGCTCATCACTATCACTGAGTCTTTTAACTTTAAGCAGCATGTTTCTGGCCCCACACATACAAAGGGCCACACACTGGACCTTGTTTTCTCCCTGGGTTTAAATATACATGATGTATGTGTGGAGGATGTCCATGTGAGTGACCATAGCTGCATATTCTTTAATTTGTCATTTTACGTGGATCCTTCACCTCCTAAATTGATGATCCAAAGGCGGATTATAAACCAGGATGCTGCTGGAAGGTTCTCTGCCATGTTTGACCCTCGCATGGCTCAAAATGACGTTGATTCACTTATTTTGTCTATTAACAATCAATGTAAATCTATTTTAGAATCGGTGGCACCTCTGAAACTAACTGTTGTCCATTCTTCAAATTTCTGTCCTTGGATAAATGAAAATATTCGAAATTTTAGGAGATATTGTCGCAAATTAGAACGTTTATGGAAGGCTTCCAAGCTTGAGGTCCATAGGGTACATCTCAAGGAATCAATTTTCTTACTTAATGACATGATAAAAAATGCCAGAACTGAATATTTTGCTAATCTAATAGCTTCAAAAAAGAACAATCCCAGAGTATTGTTTGATACAATTAAGAACATTGTCTCTCCTGATATTCCTTGTGTACCAGTCTATACTAAATCTGATTGTAATGACTTTTTAAATTATTCTGTTAATAAGGTCGCTGCCATCAGGTCTAATATTTCTCCATCATCCTCTCAGTATCACACTGACACGTTGCTTACCTCTGACACCTGGTCCTCTTTTACTCCTGTCACCTTGCAGGACATCAGGGCTCTACTTGGTCGAATGAAACTGACTTCAAGCCACCTTGATGTACTTCCTCCATCATTTTTCATTAGTGTGTTTGACTCTATTGGCCCCTGTATTCTGGAAATAATTAATACTTCTCTTTATACTGGCTCAGTTCCCAGCTATTTTAAACAAGCTATTGTTGAACCAATATTAAAGAAACCAAATTTGGACCCATCTCTTCCAAGCAGTTACAGGCCAATATCAAAATTACCATTGGTGTCAAAGATCTTGGAAAAAACAGTTGCAGAACAACTTAACAACTTTTTGGAGAAGAACAATGTTCTGGACATTTTCCAGTCTGGTTTCCGCAAATTGCACTCCACTGAAACCACTTTGCTTAAAGTGTGTGGTGACACTCTGATGGCAGCAGACTCTGGAGAGTACACTGTTCTGGTTCTGTTGGATCTCAGCTCTGCTTTTGATACTGTTGATCACAGCATCATGATAAATAGGCTGAAGGACTTGTTTGGGATCACTGGTGTTGTTTTAAAATGGTTTATGTCGTATCTGTCTGAGAGATCCTTTACTGTCTGTATCAATCATGTGTTGTCTGAAACGTCAGTTCTGCCTTCTGGGGTACCTCAAGGATCTGTTTTAGGTCCTATTCTCTTTTTGCTGTATATACTCCCTCTAGGCCAAATTATCAGACGTTACAGTAATATTTCTTATCATCTCTATGCTGATGATATTCAGTTATACTGTTCTTTCAAAGCTTCTGAGTTTTATAAATTGTATCAAACAATGGTTAAATGACAATTTCCTCCAGTTAAATGCAGATAAAACAGAAACCTTGATTATTGCACCTGATCACATGCTCTCAGAAATTCAGCAGCATATCAGTTTTTTAGACCCTTCATTTCAGTCGAGTCTCAGAAACTTAGGTGTTATATTTGACAGTTCAATGTCTCTTGAGAAACACTCAAAACAACTTGTCCAGAACTGTTTTTATTATTTAAGAAACATTTCTAAACTCAGACTGCTGGTGTCAAAGACAGAACTTGAGATGATTATTCATGCTTTTATCTCTTCTCGTTTGGATTATTGTAACGGTCTTTTTACGTGTCTCAACAAATCAGCTCTGGATCGCCTTCAGTCTGTACAGAATGCAGCGGCAAGACTTTTAACTGGTATAAACAAGAGGTCACACATTGCTCCAGTTTTGGCTTCTCTTCATTGGTTGCCAGTAAATTTTAGGGTTCATTTTAAAATTTTAGTTGTAACTTTTAGAGCTCTGCACGGTGAAGATCCCCAGTATATCTCTGACCTGTTGAAACCTCATGCTTCATCCCGAGCACTTAGGTCTTCAGGTCAGAGGCTACTGGTGGTCCCACGTACTAGGTTTAAAACACGTGGGGATCGGGCTTTTCAGGCACTGGCACCTAGGCTGTGGAACTCCCTGCCATTGTCTTTACGCTGTCTAGACTCCACTGACTCCTTTAAAAAGCAGCTGAAGACATTTTTATACAAACGGGCTTTTAATTAATTTTAACTTCTATGTCTGATCTTATTGTGAAACACTTTGTGATTTTTATCTGTGAAATGTGCTATATAAATAAATTTTACTTACTTACTTACTTACTTGTAAAAATGAGGGCGATTTACTCGTCCAATCGCCCAACCCTAAAGTGAAAACTGAAAACCTGGAGAAGCTGCGTCTCTAAAGTTTCCTCCAGAGGAAGCAGCTGGTTTGTATTTCCTGGTATCCACAGATTGATCAGTAATCAGACGTGCCCAGTTTGATCTTTGTGCTAGCCGACAGTTGTGACGGCGTGCTCAGTTTTTACCTGCTCAGGTAGAACCATCAAACACGGAGCCACAGTCCTCATCGCTCAGGGAACGCCATCACCACACACAGCTCATTATTTCAATCAGTGCAGAGGTGAAGATCTGAGAGAGTGCGCACACACACACACACACACACACACAGTCACTGGAGCTGAGCGGCTCACTACACTAACACTATTAAAGGTGACTGTACAGCAGCTAAAAGCCTCAATTGGCTTAAGAAGCACCCTGAGAGTGCGCGCACACACATGCACACACACAGACACACACACAGAGCTGGGTGTTTCTCTTGGCTTGCTGTCTGGAGCAGTTTTCAGTTTCTGCATGAAGACACAGTTTCCCTTCATCAGCGCTGAACATCTGACTCAAGTACACGAGATACTTCTACGCTACTACTGTTCACATTGACTTTATATACCAGGTCCTGTTATACAGCTGATGCTGTTAAATAGCAGATAATCTATCAGCTACTTTTGAAACAAACGTAGCAGACTTTGATCAATCGTGTACAAAGGTGAATGTTTAGCGTTACACAGCCACCATTCACAGAAACGGTCAGCTGATGGCGCCGTGACGGTCGGTGTGAGCGCAGCATCACAACATCGTGACCGGAGCGAGCTGCATACTTTTGCATTACTAAGAGGTAGTTTCCTCTGATCGTGTGACCGGCGATCACATGACCTAACCTGAACACAAGAATTAAATCCACTGCATGATTTTTAAACATACAAATAAACTGTCAGACACACAGTCGATGCTGATCACATGACAGGAAGGACGGACTGTGATTGGTCAGACGGAGCTGCCTTTGAGAAACAAAGAAGAAGAAGAGGAAGGAAGTGAAGGTCTCAGAGGTGTGAGGAGAGATAATTAACTCACTGAGGACCCTCCACACACACACACACACACACGCACCTGAGTGCGCAGTGTGAGGTTAATCTGTGAGCTTCATTAAAACCCTGACGAGACAGAACAAAGAGCTGACTTCATCTGAACACACACAGAAACTCACACACTCAGGAGGAAAGGCTAAAGTCCTGAATCAGCGACAGTCCTGAACCTGGACACACCGGGAGTGTGTGTTTCAGTGTGTGTGTGTGTGTGTGTGTGTGTGTTGCTGAGTTAACAGTAGCTCTCTAATTACAGCCCGTCTCTGAGTCCAGGTGTCTCTGTGCACCTTCCACCACACTCACTCCCACATCTTTTCACTCCATGAAAACCACAGCCTACATTACCCACAGTGCACCTGGACAGACTGATGTGAATTACCCGTGATGGACAAAAGTACTGCTGTTAAAAGGTTCAAAGACTCAAAGGTGAAGATCATCGGAGTGGAGGTCACAGGAAACTGCTTTACAGTCAGAGACTTTTAATTTGAAAATCTCAGGACAGAGGGTCGTTAAAAGGATGCTAAAGAACAAAAAACAACAACACAGTGAACAAAGTGAACACCACAAACTCCCACCTGAACCCAACCACCGGGCGTGCTCATTAGCTCCGCTCCATCTCCGCGGTTATCAGGGCATGGCGGCCATCTTAGACTCAAACCACAGAGAGTTTCATTCACCCACACACACGCACGCGCACACACACACACACACACACACACACACACACACACACACACACACACACACACACACACACACACACACACACACACACACACACACACCCTGCAGCCGTCCATATGTGCAGCAGAGAGGGACGGACAGGAGGAGAAATCAAAAACACCCTCAGGCTGCAGACAGAAGCTCCTGGTCTCCTGCAGTTTGATTCCTGAAGCCGACTCCACGGTCTTCTTCTAGACTTCAGTCCTGATCATTCCCGACTCCACCTGCTTCCATCCAGCAGTCATGGAAACCTAAACTCTGAGATTTTGGGCGCCGCGCTATCGTTCGACTCTGCTTTGTTGTTGTTCTGCTGCTTTTACTGCAGTGAAGGATGTGAACACTTCCTGACATCTCCAGATGTTTCTCAGCCATCAGCAGAACTACAGGCAACATGTCTGCCCTCAGGGAAGACTTCTCAGGTTTTTCCCAGTAATGGGAACCAAATCCCAGAGTTAGACCATTAAAGACCAGAGGATCAATGAGCTATACAAGCTCTAGAAACATTCATAAAACCTCCACAAGATCGATCCGCACACTGCCACCCAACACCAGTCGAACAGCAGCACCGCCCACAGCGACTTGTTAAAAATGATTTATACATCAGATATAAAGTCCTGCTGATTCAGCCGGGAATTTGATTCTTTGTCCTGAAGAACTCCTGATAAGACGAGCGTTACAGTATGGGACTGATGGACACGCCCATGACAGCAGAAGAACCGCCCCAAAACGTTGGTTCTGTTCACCTGGACGTCTTCAGTGGGAGGATTGGTCATCGTCAGGTGACTCCAGTTTCAGCTGACTGCAGGTTTCAACCTTATAAACAGCAGCAGCACTGACTACACACAGGCTGTGAGGTCAGTTTATGATCTCTGACCACTGATCAATAACCATGAGTACCATTCACAGAGAGTTGGTGAATGGCTGCAATCACAGCATTGTAAGATGGTGACAGATGTACCCTTAGGCCCCCTCCTCGATTCAGAGATGGTCTTTCCCTTTTCACGTAAATGGCCTCCTTGACTCCGCCCTCAAACCAGCGTTCCTCCCTGTCCAGGATGTGTACATCCTCATCATTGAAAGAGTGTCCACTGGCCTGTAGGTGTAAATAGACTGCAGAGTCCTGGCCTGACGAGGTAGCTCTTCTGTGTTGTGCCATGTGTTGTGGATGTATAAATCCTGGCAATCCTCCTGGCACTTAACAGCGTACACTATGTTACTCTGTTTGTGTCAGGGGACCCGATCCTTGGGGGGGACCAGTTTTTGGCGCAGTGTTTAAAAGCGACCAAGACGCAGTGTTGAATCCAACCCAAGTGCAGACCTGATGTTGAGGGGAGAGGCTTCGACATGTCGATCAAATCTGCTCTGAACAGTTTTTTTTAAAAACGAAGAAGTAAACTTTAGTAAAGGAGAAAGAGACCGTTTGCTCACTGCTGCCCCCATCAGCTGAGCACAGGAACAACAGCTGACTGAAAACAACCTCACCTTCATCATCCTCACATCCACAGGCTGTACTACTGCAGTACAAGTACACACATCCACAACATGTCTGCGGCTCACTGCAGAGCCTGGATGTTACCAGGGACATTAAAAGCCTCAAGAACACAACCAGACTGTTAATCAATAATCACGGTACTGATTGATCCATGTGGCCGTGCCGACACACGCTCTCATGGAGCTGATTCTCTGAGCTTTGGTTCCAATGAGTCTTTGAATGCAACAGTCAGAGCAGCGACGCCGACATCAGGAAACGGGACCGAACGCACAAACACATCGTTTTTATTGGAGAGACGGGCAATCGATCAATAACAGCCTGACCTTAAATCATACACAGTCCCACCACGCCACACATTCTCTGTTCTACTGTCCTCTACTGTCCTGCTGCTGCAGATTCTACTTGACTCTATTTTCAATTCTACTCTGCTGCAACATGACCACTGCACTGGAAATATGATCAATATTTAAACCTGTGACTTTTATTCTCACAACTGTTCAATGAGTCAGAATTCAAGCAGACTTTTGTACGGGAGGAGAATCAACCCTGGTTTCTACTAATTCTACTGTGTGACTCTTCAAACACTTCAAAGACTCAGAAAACACTCCAAATATAATCAATATGATCAATACGGTCAAATATGGCTGTGGGTTCTACTTCACATGAATTCAAAGGGATTAATCTCAGCTCTGTGCTGCGACCTCACTGATTCTACTGCAAACATCTGCTGTGTTCTATTGTGGGTTCTACTCTGGGTTCTGCAGCAGAGCGTCCAGCCGATCAGATCAATACCATCAATCACAAATCTATTTTTGTAATGACGGACTTCAGCCTGTCCTGCTTCACACGCAGTCAGCCTGCTCTTGTGTCTGTTTCTACTCTGTTCTATTGATAGATTCTACTGTTGGAGGAGCAGGACTGTGACATCATCAAAGCCGATTATGTTTCCGATCATCTGATCGATCAGTCGGTTAGTTTGGGTTCATAAAACAACACCGGGCAGAATGTGAACGCACTTCGGTTAGAAAGCTGGACTCTACCGAGGTCTACCGCCGTCACGTGACGGAATAAAGCGACTTTGCTGGTTCTGGTTCCGACAAACTCGGACAGAAAACCACGAAGAAGAAGAAGAGGAGGAGAAGGAGGGGGAGGTTTTCCTAGCTGGAAACTTGGATGCCGACACAGTAACTCCCATGTTCCTCCTCCTCCTGCTCCTCCGGCTCCTGGACCCCCGAACCCGGCCCCGGAGCTCTTCTTACCTTTGAAGGTGTCCGCCCGCGCGCCCGTTAGTCCCAGCGCCAGCAGAAGGAGCGCCGCGCGCAGCACCAAAC